>NC_059083.1:17853848-18097005 GCF_020497125.1 Mauremys mutica | reverse complement strand
CCCTGTCCCCCTTGCCTGGAATCCCACACCCTGATCTCCCCTCGGTATCTTTGCTCATCATAATGCTCACCCACCTTTGTCACAACCCAATGGCCCCCCTCCCTCAGGTCCCTTGGTTAGGCAGATACATCATTGGTAATATTGCTAACGTTTGTTGCAAGCAACGCAAGGCATTAATGGGAAGGGTTAACGGATTGAGAGTGGAGTATGAACGATTCCTTTGCGCGGTTGCGAGAGGCCAAAGGGGGAGGAAGGAAGAGTGCATGCAGAGAACTGGTTCCATCGACAACTATCAACTCTGAAGAGAAGATGCTTGGCCTCAGTCCATAGGTCAAGGCACTCGAACAAGCTGAGGCAGGGCCGCAGAGATTGCAAAAACGAGCTGAGAGTACGGCAAGGTCAGCGAGACGGGGAAAACAGCCTCACATCCCCGTGGAGCCGAGAGAGGTTTTGGGAAAGCTCGAGGAAGTCTACAGAAAGCCGGTTTGGACTGGTACAAAGAGCACCAGGAACAGTAGGACCACTGAACGAAACACCCCAAAAATAACCCAGGACATAAAAACGCTCCCAGAGAGCCAAAGCAAGTCGGAGCGGGAGAAAAACAGCGAGACCCTGGACAACACGAATATGGGACAAGAACCCTCCCTGTCCACCCCTCCCCCTCTTCTTCTTCACCATTACACCCCGGCTTGCCAAGCCTCAGGTAGTGCGGGTGTGAGTATGAAAGGGAAGAATAGGGCTTGGGAGGGCACTAACGCTTTCCTTCACTTCCCTCTGTAGTGACATGGGGAAAACCCCCAGACGCTCTCTGCTGCTGTTTTATTAATAACAAGCTTTAAAACTTAGACACTTGGTGTGCTTCGTCATCTCCTCCCCATAAACGATCCTGCAGCCTCAGCCTGATCACCTGACGCCTCAGGCAGCTTGGTAACACACAAAATCTTGTCACTGGAACTAACTCTTACCCGCACTGCTGGGAGTACCACACACCGTACACCCCGAATCTGCCCCTGGCCCTCTTGTCTCTCCCATGGTCAACCTACCTTCCCCACTGGCTCTGGCATGGGTAGCCCTCTACACAGGACCCAGCCTCTCCGTCACTGGGATCTCTCCCCCAACCCCGCTACAAAGCCTGCTCTCCGTCACACAGAACAGTTTTAAAACATCAAAATGTGGATGAGTTTTTCTAGAGGATCCGGCTCTTGTTCAAGCAGGGATTAATTCAGGGCAAAGATCCTATGGCCTGTGTTTATACTGGTCATTTTAGCTTAGCCACAGTGATCCCTTCTGGTCTTGGAATCCACAAGTCTATGACATAAGAACATAAGAATATAAGAACGGACATACTGGGGTCAGACCAAAGGTCCTTCCTAGCACAGTATCTGTCTACCGACAACGGCCAGGTGCCCCAGATGGGAGTGAACCTAACAGGTAATGAATTCCAAGTGATCTCTCTCCTGCCACTCCATCATCCACCCCTCTGACAAACAGGAGGCTATGGACACCAATTCCTTACCCATGCCTGGCTAATAGCCATTAATTAAACAATCCTCCATGAATTTATCCACTTCCCTACCTTTTAAACGCTTGTATCTATAGTTCTAGCCTTATTCACAAGGCTCCTCAGGCAAGGTAGTTTCCCACATATTTGAACTGTGCGGCGTGCGTGGAAGGAAGAATTTTCTTTTATATTTGTTTTAAACCTTTCTTCCTCATTAATTTCATTTGGTGGCCCCCTAGTTCTTACATTATGGGAACAAGTACATAAATTTTTCCTTATTCACTTTCTCCACATCACCTCATGATTTTATAGACCACTATCATATCCCTCAGGCCCTGGTCTACACTATGGGATTAGGTCGGTTTTAGCCACAGTTAGGTCAATTTTAAAATGATCTAGCGGTCTACACTAACCAACCCCGTCCCTTCAACCTAAAGGGGCTCTTAAAATTGACTTCTGTTCTCCTCCCCTGATGAGGGGAAGTAGCCACTAAAATCAAACCTTGCTGGGTTGCAATTTGTGGTAGTGTGGATGCAAAATTGATGTTATTTTGGTCTACAGAGCTATCCCAGAGTCGGGCTTGATCGTAGTGCTCCAGTGTGACCCCCATATGGACAGCACTTTCAACTCCGATGCACTAACCAGGTAGACAGGAAAAGCCCCAGGAACTTCTGGATTTCATTTCCTGTTTGGTCAGTGTGGCGAGCTCAGCAGCACAGGTACCATGCAGTCCCCCAAGAATCGCAAACAAGCTCCAGCATGGACCGAAAGGGAGATACTGGATCTGATTGCTGTATGGGGAGAAGAATCTATGCAGGCCGAACTCCGATCAAAAAGAAGTAATGCAAATATATTTTCCAAAATCTTACAGGGCATGATGGAGAGAGGCTACCACAGGGACACACAGCAGTGCCCGCATGAAAGTTAAGGAGCTCAGGCAAGCCTACCAAAAAAACAAAGGAGGCAAACGGTCTCTCTGGGTCAGAGCCCCATACATGCCGTTTCTATGATCAGCTGCATAGCATTCTGGGGGGGACCCTACCACTACCCCACCACTGTCCGTGGACATCTGCAAGGGGGAAGTCTCACGCAAGAGGGAGGAGGATTTTGTGGATAGGAGGAGGAGGAGGATGCACAGCAGGTGAATCTATTCTCCCCAGCAGCCAGGACCTTTTCATCACCCTGGAGCCAATACTCTCTGAAGGTGGGATCCCCAACCCTGAAGCTGGAGAAGGTAACCTCTGCACATTTGTAACTACAGTACAGGGTTTAAAAGCAATAGTGTTTAATGTTTGATTTGCCCTGAAGACTTGGGATGCATTCGCAGCCAGTACAGCTACTGGAAAAGTCTGTTAATGTGTCCAGGGGATGGAGCGGGAATCCTCCAGGGACATCTCCATGAAGCTCTCCTGGAGGTACTCTGAAAGCCTTTGCAGAAGGTTTCCGGGGAGGGCTGCCTTGTTCCATCCTCCACGGTAGGACACTTTACCACGCCAAGCCAGTAGCAAGTAGTCTGGAATCATTTGCAGCACAAAGCATGGCAGCGAATGGTCCTGGGTTTTGGTCACATTCAAACAACATTCGGTCTTTATCTCTCTGTGTTGGCCTCAGGAGAGTGATATCATTTATGGTCACCTATGATGGGGGTGTTTTCCATTCACCACAGAGTTCTTGTGTTAGTGGCGGGTTGTCATTATTAGTAATATGCCAGAACTAGCCAGGAAAAGAGAGACACATTTCTAAACCAAGCAGGAGGTCACATGGACACCAAGACTCTATATAACACAATCATGAACCCAGGGCAAATCAGGTCTGACCAGAGGGCATAGATCTGGATGCGAACAATCTCACCATTGAGGGGTACATACTTATGCAGCAGATGCAACTGAGAGGCTGCCTAAGCCAGGAGGAAAGGTCTCATACAGAGCACTGTGAAACACAGCTTTACTGCAGATGTGAGTTGAATAAATACTCACGGTGAGCTCCCAGCACTGTATTACTGGGGTATCGTGATATCATTGCATTCCACTGTGGCTGCAACTAATGACTACAGCCAGGTGTGGAACATACCAAAGGTGAAACGGTTTTAAAGGAATGAGCATTTCTCGCATTGACAGCATGCAAAGCATCAGCCCCTCTCCCCTCCCTCCCTGTTGCTCCTGGATGCGCCGCCCTGCATGGTCTCTGGAGACAGGTGGGGGACGACGCTGAAGGAGCAAGGTAAGTTTCTCTACCTGGGATGAAGGGGGACTTAGGGAGCCTGGGCCTGGCTGCAGACCAGGGTTCCAGCCATGGAGCGTCAAGGTTGCCAACAGCAGGCTCTCAGGCGCTGACCCCCAGCTCTTCTCTGGCCTCACAGCCCTGGCCTTCAGCCACGGGTCTTCAGGCTCCGACCCCTGGCAGCGCAGCCGCAGGCTCCAATCCCTGGCTCTCGCCTGTGGCGTCAACCCCCAATCCCGGTGGCAGCCACTGTCCCCAGGTGCTGATCCCCGGCAGCACACTCCGAACCCCAGCCATGGTCGCTGGTCCTGGGTGCTGTCCCTGGGCTCCAGCAGCTCCCCAGCCCCGGCTGCCTGCCCTGGGTGCAGATCCCTGGCCTCAGGCTCCGGCGGGTGCTGGCTCTGGATCCTGACCCCTAGCCCTGGCTGCACAGCAACAGGTGTGGACCCCAAGCACCATCCCTGGTAGTGGCTGCTGGCCCCAGGCCCCAAACGCCCGGCCACACACTCCGATCCCCAGCCCTGACCATTGACACTGGACACTGCTCCTGGAGGTCGACCCTGAGCTCCTGTGGGTGCTGGCCACTGGTGCCAATCCCTGGCTCTGGTCACATGGCATCAGGTGCCAACCCTGGATCCAGCGGATGCTGGCCCTGGACACCGATACCTACCCCTTCCGCAGTCACATGGCAGCAAATGTGGACCCCGAGTGCCAACCCCCGGCTACATGGCAGTGGATGCCAATCCCCAGCCCTGACCACACAGCAGCAGGTACTGACCCCCAGCCACCAATCCTCACCCCCCGACCATGCGGTAGCCGGGGCCCCCCGTCCATTGCACCTGGCCTCTGCTGCCTCCCCCAGCCCTGCATCCATCTTCCCTGCCCCCCGCTGCCTCAATCCCCACCCTATCCAGGTCTTAATTTGCCAGAACTTGCTGTGAAAAGTGATATTAACAAACACACAACTGGTGATTAGCAACTTTAACAAGAGCCTTAACACCAGGTGTCCTATCTTCCCCCAGTGCTGGGAAGGGCTGGGCCCCAACTGGCAACACTGCTCTGCCAGGGCTCAGCCCTACAAACAGTTTAGGGAGTGTGAGCAGAGCCAGTGGCAAATGCTCAGAGGGTCTGGGGAGAGCAACAGCTCCATCCTGAGCTAGCCACCTGCACAGATTCATACAGCACCTAGCGTTTTCCATGTACGCTCCATCACAGGGCCCCACTTGTGCAGCCCTTCCCTTCTATTGCCTAGGTTGATGTTCAAGTATCTCCTTCCCCCCTAACCCCGCACTCCTCTCCTGATCCCCTTCCCCCCAAATCTGCACTCCTCTCCTGATCCCCTTCCCCCAACCCTGCATTTCCCCCTGCTCCCCAAACCCCGCACTCCTCTCCTGATCCCCTTCCACCAACCCTGCATTTCCCCCTGCTCCCCAAACCCTGCACCTCCTCCCCTGATCCCCAAACCTCACACTCCCCCAACCCAGCACTCCTCTCCTGATCCCCTTCCCCCAACCCTGCATTTCCCCCTGCTCCCCCAACCCTGCACTCCTCTCCTGATCCCCTTCACCCCAACCCTGCAGTCCCCCCTGCTCCCCAAACCCCACACTCTCCCAACCCTGAACAACTCTCCTAATCCCCTTCCCGCAAACCCCGCACTTCCCCCTGCTCCCCAAACTCCGCACACTCCTCCATCCTTGCACTCCTTTCCTGATCCCCTTTCCCCCAACCCTGCATTTCCCCCTGCTCCCCCAACCCTGCACTCCCCCCTGCTCCCCAACCCCCGCAACTCCTCTCCTGCTCCCCAACCCTGCACCTCCCCCTGCTCCCCAACGCCCCGCACTCCTCCTCTCCTCCCCCAACCCTGCACTCCCCCCCTGCTCCCCAAACCCCACACTCCTCTCCTGATCCCCAACCCTGCACCTCACCCCTGCTCCCCAACCCCCGCACCTCCTCTCCTGATCCCCAACCCTGCACGCCCCCCTGCTCCCCAACCCCCGCTCTCCTCTCCTGATCCCCCACCCTGCACCTCCTCCTGCTCCCCAACCCCCGCACTCCTCTCCGGAGCCCCTTCCCCACAATCGCCTCCTGCCCCGCACTCTCCCGCGGCCCGAGCCTCCCGCGCCAGGCACTCGGTGCCGCCGGACTTAGTGCTGTGAACTCCAGGTGAGAGAGAGAGGGAGGTTTGGAGGAGGAAATCAAATACATCCAGAGGGAGAATGCGAACGGTCTGCCACAGGGCAGGCTGAGACTTTTATCGCCCTCCCCCCCCCCCGCAGGAGGGGAGACTGAGGCACTGAGTGCTCAGAGTCCCCTCTCCACATGATTTGCAAAGGAGGAGGACGGGGGCTCCTATCCAAACCAGTTCCCTTCCCATCAACTCTGCTTTCCCTGCTGCAAGACCGCTGTAGGGGCTGAATATTTCCATTAAATTATGGCTCCTTCGTTTGCCCTACAACAATGAAATAGACTGGCTTGATGGGGGGGAATAGCCCCCCCTCCAAAGCTTTGTGGATATTAAGGTTTTTTTGTGGGGGGACATGATAATATTCTAGATCAAATTCAATCAAATGCCCAGCTCAGCTTTCTAGCCATCCAGCAGCTTTAGGGCAGGGAAGGTAGGTGCTTTTGGTGGAGAGTGGTCGCAAAACAGGGGTGAATTTAGCGGGGGTTTGTGGGGTCTGCTTGAAATCCCCACCCGATGCAGCCACACAGAATCACTGGCAGCGCTGGGAGAGGCCAGGAGTGGAAGGTGCCCTGGGGGTGGGGGGACATTTGCCCTCAGTCCTGGGCTCTGGGATGGACTAGGCTGGGTGGTGGGTTCAGTCTAGTCTTCCTGCCAGTTGCTCTCACTGGGGTTTGTGGTTTTCATCTGGCTCCACCAAAAAGATCAAACAAGCCCAGTAGAAAAGGGGAGTGAGAGAGGCAGGAAGGAGTTTGTAAGGGGTTTAAGTGACCCATCCAGCGAAAGAGTAAAACCAGAGTTTGACTGGGTTTCCCCCCAGCCACCACTCCTGCAAACACTGAGCAAGGGGCAGCTCCATCCCCCACTGAGGCTATGGTGAGGGACAACAGGGGAGGAAGGAAGCCACATGGCAAGTCCCTTCCCCCCAGCACCCCCCTCCAGCCCCCAAACTCTGTCCCAAAGCCTGCACCCACACCCTCCGCACACCCTCCCAGAGCCTGCACCCCTCCACCCTTCCTGCACCCCACCCCGTGCCCCAGCCCGGAGCCTGCACCCAGCACCCAAACTCCGTCCCACTCAGCCCTGGGCAAAGCTCCTTGGTCTGGCTCCCAGCCCCTCTCCAAGGGTTGCAGCTGTCTGGAGGTGCTGCCTTCCACACCTTCCTCATTCACACCTCATTCATTCAATAGGGCAATTGATTACAAAGTGGAGAGAAGATCTTATTCTACTTCTAGCAAAAAGACATTTTTCTTTTACCTTAATTACACTACCTTAGGGGCCTGCTATAACATATTACTAAGGTTCAATACAAAGTCATGTAAAAGTTATACAAAAATGCATAATGCAGCGATTTATCTACAACTCCATTGATTGACTGCTGTGTGCAGTAATATAGTGACCCCTGGGTCTTTGAATAAGGCTATATACTGGGGGGCGGGGTGCAGCAGCGAGTCGGGGGCGAGCGGGTGGGCAAGTGGCAGGTGGGCACAGAGGTGAGCAGTGAGCCAGCAGGGGGTTTAGGGGCGGGCATGGGGGTTTCTGGCAGGGGAGGGAGAAAGTGAAAGGAGGCGAGTGGTGGGTGGGGGACTGACTAGGAGGGACGCAGCAAGTCAGTGGGGGACTAGGGGGTGAAGAGGAGTGTGATGGTGGGGCCGAGCGGGGAGGGGGTGGGTCCTATTTTACTGCTGTGATCTGGTCACCCTATGTGTGCCAGGTTTCAGAGTAGCAGCCGTGTTAGTCTGTATCTGCAAAAAGAACAGGAGTACTTGTGGCACCTTAGAGACTAACACATTTATTTCAGCATGAGCTTTCATGGGCTACAGCCCACTTCTTCGGATGCATAGACTGGAATACTTCTTTTTGCCTATGGGTGCCGTTTCTCCCCCCTCCCCCTCAAACCTTCCTCTTTGGCCCACAGCTGTTTTGATGGGGTGGCGCTGAGGAAGGAGGGTTTGTTTCTGCGAGGCGAGCAGCGCTGGTGGGGGCAGTGTTTCCACGGGGCTGGGCAGTGCTGGGGGGAAGGAGGGGGCATAAAATAAACATTATTGAAGAAAATCAGTTGTACAACTATCAAAACATTATTTTCCTAATATGAAAGTGAAAATCTATAATTAATATTCTTTTAGAATGTGGTGACTTCTATCAATATGGGCAAGAGATCAAGAGATATTGGTAGAAAGTACCCAAGTGGGAGTAAGAAAAGAGCCATATACAATATTATGTAGTAATATATCATTTTGTTATGTATCTAGTCATGGAAAGTAAATAATACATGTAAGAAATGAAAGGTGTTTTTTTTTAAGTGTTTTTTTTTTTAAGTCATCCCTGCCGGGGCCCCATCAAAACTGTTCGAATTAGGCCCCGCATTTCCTAAAGCTGGCCCTGGGAGACAGGTACCTAGCGCCTCCCTCCCCCGCAGTCTGTAAGAGAACCTGTGTCTCCCTGTTTGGCTGCAGACTTTAAAGCCTATCATAAAGTATCCACATTTCCTCATATAGTGTTTATACAGACATTTCACAATGATATTAAGCACCAGGGGGTCATTTGTTTTCAGAAAAACCTCACCCCGTACTCTCGTATAATACAGTACTATTGTATCCAGTCAGTTGATTCAGTTGATTATCACATGAAGTTCAGACCAGTAAATCTTTGCAATGGACCCTTCTGAAAAATAAAACCCAGAAGAGCTTCTCTCTCCTGCTGGGCGTAGACACCAGGCTGTCTTGTCCCCCGCTTCTCAGTGTGAGCTTTGATGGGTCTGTGTGCGGCTTGAATGTAAACTGAGTTAAACACACAGTCCTTCACTTAGGATCAATCTGTTTTAACAACTCCCCCAGCATATGGAGTTTGAACTCATTTTAGTGACCATTCCAGTGTATGTCCATAACTCTTAGCAACCATCACGTACATATATCACACAAGGATATGAATGGTCAGAGAGTTATCAGTTTTCAAATGATACCTCACAATGTGTATTTTGCACAAAGATTGTTACAGTCGTGTGTAGGGTGTGAATACTGGGGTCTAGTGTCACTGCACACATGGTCTGTCGGCACCAAAGATGAGGAAGAACTGGGGTATGATGGGGATCCAGTCTAGGAGGTGGGGGGACAGGGTTCAGATGACCAGTCGCAGAAACACAACAAGGAGAAGGACGCTGGGAACGGTGGCAGACAGACTGGCCCCATTCGGACTGACAGTGGTAGTGAAGTTCACCACCTTGAAAGTCACACCAGGCACGTTCTCCTGGATCCAATCGTTGTGGGCGTTCGGGCGGTTGTAGACCCCGGGGTAACCAGGAGCAACAGCAAGTTCATAAGGAGATGGCAAGCCTGCTGGACAGGCAATAATTAAAGAGTCAAACAGTCCCTGGGTTGAGGAGGTCGTTTTGCTGATGTTTACAGGGAAGTCCTCCCGAATGTGGGGGGGCAGAATGGGAGGAAGCACGAAGGGGCTTGTTTGAAGATTTAACCAGGGAGTGATGGGGGCTAGCATCATGGGCCATGCAACTGCGAACACTGTGTGCCCTTAGCCCAGGGGTGGGCAAACTGCCCTGTCTGCAGGCGCCGCACCTGGAGCTCCCATTGGCTGTGGTTCCCAGCAATGGGAGCTGCAGGGGCGGTGCTTAGGACACAGGCAGCGTGTGGAGCCTCCTGGCTTTCCCTATGCATAGAAGCCGGATTGGGGATGTGCTGCTGCTTTCTGTGAGCCACACGGAGACATGGCACTCGCGTTTTTGTCGCTCTTATCTGGACTCTCTGCAATTGGGCCACATCTTTCCTGAAAAGTGGTGCCCAGAACTGGACACTAGACTCCAGCTGAGGCCTAATCAGTGCGGAGTAAGGGCAGAAGAATCACTTCTTGTGTCTTGCTTACAACGTTCCTTCTCTTGCCTCCATATTACAAGTGGCAAACAGAGGGAGACTAACCCCAGGTTTTTAAAAGGTATTTAGGCCACATAAATCCCATTGGTTTCAATGGGAATTAGGAACTGAAATCCCTTTAAAAAATCTGGCCCTAAGTGATTTGCTCAAGATCACAAAGGAAGTCTGCAGTGGAGGCGGAATTTAAACTCAGACCCCTCAAGTCTTAGATGAGTGCCATAACCTCTGGACCATCCTTCCTTTCTCCTGTGTGTGTCTAATGACGTGTTTCTGTCTATCTAACCCCAGACATAACCATGTCTCTGTCTATCTATCCCCATAGAAAAACATCCGTCTCTCTAGTGTCTACCTGTCTATCACCTTTTCATAATTAAAGCAGGAGCTATGCTACGTATAAGAAGTCAATTAAAACCACAAACTAGGAATAAACTCTGATAAGTTCAATAATCAGCATTCTTGTTGAAATCAGTAAGATTATGTTCACACTGGTTCACTGTATATTAACTGAAGAGATATGAATGAAGAGCCAAGTTAAGCAGCAGGAGCTGAATTAAAACTATGGGTGAGACCCTCATGCCTACTCTGGCTTCTTGCACAGCCTAAAACTGTAGTTCTGCAGTGGGGAAGCAGAGACAGCAAGTGAGTTTGGAAAAGCTTCCGCCTCCAAAGAAAAGGACCCTAATGAATACCAAGTAAAACATCTCCCTCTCTCCCGTGCTCACATGCAGTATCTTATCATCCTGTACAACCTATGGCTACAAATCTCTATAATTTACCGTGAGTGACTGGAGACAGTGGCAGGACCAGTCTGTCCTTCTCAGAAGATAGTTCATTAGCAGAGTCATAAAGCAACTTCCTAGAGAATCTCCACCTAATGGGCCACAATGAATTGCAGGTCAAACAGCATCAAGAAAGATGATTCCCTTGGAAGCTAGGTGGGTCCTGATGATCCTGTTCCTTCTCCCGCTTCAAACTAAGAAGAAAACTCAACTATGCAAGAGAGATTTCATTCCATTGTTGGTGTGTATCCACCCCGAACCCATGAGACCTTCCATGGGGGCAGAGAATGGTGCACTGGGGAAGCGCAGTCCATTCTGTACTGTCTTTATTCACAATATTCTCTCTCCAGAGCTGTCGACTGGGAATATTTCACCAGCACAAAACTTACTCTGGGAAATTTTAAATGAAAATGTTTGATATTCAAATAAATGAAGCACCTTTTTAGAAAGAAAAAAAAAGAAGAAAAAACCCTCCATTAAACAAGATTCTTTGAAACCAAGGGGTCTTGCCCCAGCATGCGGAGCCTGACTCGACTACATGAGGTCCCTTCCACCCTACATTTTCATCTTCATATGCACAGCGTATGAAATCTTTTAACTCGTTACAGCACAATGGACCAGACACGCGTTGGTATAAATCACCATAGCTCTGCTGATGCTGATGGATCCGTGACAACTGATGCCAGGTGATGATCTGTCCTGATATTCCCAAACTCTGACATGCAGCGTTCAGGATAGTTTAGGCAGTTGGTCCCATTTCACTGCAAGTTATTTTGTGAGAGAAAACGAAGACAACATTTTGGGGTCAAAAGCATCATCACTTTGAGAACAGAAAAACCATCTTTTCTCTTGGTTGACAGAATGGATTTTGGAGTTTTCCTCGGGTATTAGAACTGCAAGAAAAATTGACCTCTCATCTTAGTCTTTGCCCCGTAATGTTAAAGCTTGTTGCAAGATAGAGATCTCTCTCTCTTGAACTCAAATGGATTGTGTAATGGGAGGTGGGGTTTATTTGTTCTGCCAACACCAGGGGACAGAATTCCTCAGAGCTCTGAATCACAAGTCAGGCACAAGCGGAGTGAGTGTGTCGTTAAAATACCAGTTGCATTTCCTGGCAGCAGGAGGTAGTTAGACACCAATATATGGTCTTCAAATATTGTTCAAGTTCTTAGACATGTTGATGCTTCCTTTTGTCTTTCCCTCTGTTTTATGCAGTTCATGTATCTGAAAATCCCCCCTAGCAAGAAGCACGTCCAATCACAAATACACTTAGAGGAGCACGGCAAGATTTTAATCAATATCTGCCAGGATTAGAGCTGTGAAGACGGTTTCTTTCAGAGCAGCAGGACTAGACGTCTGGATGTTGCACAGCCAAAGGGCAAGGAGCATTCTGCTGCTGAGCGCTGAGCGAGAAGGAACATTTGCAGCAGCAGCATGAGAGGGTCCAGGACTCCAGTAAAAAGTCAGGAAATGCACCTGCCCGTGCCCGTCCGATTCAGATCTCGATTGAGTGCTGCCAAGGCCCCCAGCAAAGAGCCTGTCATGCCACATGCCATTTAGCTGAGCCCTGGTGGGATCCTTATCAGGCAGGATAATGAGGGTGATGCTGCAGCTGGGAACAGGGAAGATCCTGCCAATGGCCCTAAAGGCCAGGATGTGACCTCACATCAGATCAGGAGGACCAGTTTGGAGACAATAGCAGTGAAAACTCTGCAGAGGGGGATGTGCCTGGCCAGATACCGGAAGTCCACGTGGTTACTGCAGCTCTCTAACCCCTCCCTCCCATTGTTTTCTAGAGAAATTGGACTTTCAACACTGAGGATTTGGTAGGTTATGGCCAAATCAGTTACTGTCCTGGATATTATGCCCTTCATTGCTGTGTGTGTCTGGGGGGTTGTGCAGATGCCACAACATTTGCATGGCCTCCTCTCCCTTCCCCTCCCCTCCACCAGCCTCTGCTGGGCACAATCCCAAGTGGATGCAGGGCACTGGGATGGAAAGGTTTCGGAAAAGCCAGCTTTGCTGTTTATCCAAGAGTTCAGAGTATGGGCTGTACGGCTTGTGCTGAAGCCCACGGTCGGTAGCAAGTTCACAACTAGAAATCAGTGCCCCTCGGTCCGTTTCACCGCGGGCAGGCAGGTGGGGGTGGAGGGGTTCAAACACGGCTTGGGTCAATGCTCTCCATCCTAGCTCAGGCTTTGGTTGGTTTCCTTCATTTCTCTCCCAGTCCTGGTAACTTATTCTGGAAAGTTTCTCAGGCAGCAGGAATTCTCCATGGCCTTTCAGGAGAACTGGGAGTGCAAACCTGCTCGGGCCTTCATAATAGCCAGGTCCCTACCAAATTCAGGGCTCACTTTGACTAGTTTACAAACCTCTGGCCTTGAAATTGACCAACGTCACCATTTCGATGTTTCCACCTGACATTTCCTGGTATTGTAACCATGGGGGTCCCGATCAACCTGGGAGAATGGGGGAGTTCAGAGGTTGTTGTGGTGGGGTCACAGCATTGCCACCCTCACTTCTGTGCTGCCTTCAGACCTGGGCTCCAAGGGCAGCAGCCAGCAACCTTTCTGAAGCTAGAGGAGGTTCCCACATGTGCAGGTGGGGCCCTGCTGTTGGCAGCACCTCAGCTCCTACCGACTACTTGGGAGCACCTTGGCTCCTACCATTTTCGGGGCATCCAGAGAAATGGACCCTTGAGCCCCAGAAAGAACTGCAAGGGAAGCCCTGAGCACTCACTGCAGAGGCCAGGCAGAAGCCCCGAGCCCAGGCACCTAGAGCGCCAGCAGGAGTGGGGAGGGGCATGAAAGTCCTGAGCCTGGTGCCCCAGCACTGGCTGCAGCCACAGGGGGCCAGAAGCTCTGAGTCCGGGCACCCAGAGACGTGAGTGGAGCAGAACTGCCAAGAGCAAAGCCCTGAGCCCAACGCCGGGCTGATGCAGCGCACTCACTTCTGCATTGCCTCTGCAGGTGCGTCTGATATCCCCACGGAGAGGAAGTCCTGTCCCCAGCCGGGCAGAGAAACAGCTAGGAGGCCCCTACTGGGTTCTCCTGGCTGAGGGGTCCAGCAGGACGGGGAGATCGGATTTCACAGGGCAGGGCTAATTCGATCTAGCCAAAAAAGGCACAACAAGAACCAACAGCTGCCAGCTGAAGCCAGAGAAATTCAAAGGAGACTTAGGCACACAGTTTTGACAGTGAGGGAGACTAGCCACTGGAACAAATTACCCAGGGGAGAGGTGGAGTCTCTGTTTCCTGGTGTCTTGTCATCAAAACTGCCTGTCATTCTGGAAGGTGCCTTTTAGTGACTTACAAGCAATTGGGCTTCATATGGTGCAAAGTGCGTGAAATTTCATAGCCGGTGAAATAGAGGCCACATTAGGAGACTGAATTGTTTCATAACCTCTATGAAAAGCTCAGTGTGGGGTGCGGAACAGACTCTGCTGTTTTGCTGGGTGGCCTGGCTGGTCCCCAGAATCAATAATGAGCAAGTGGGGTGATCCAGGCTGCAGCTCAAACATCCAGCTGGGCTGGCCAGGGGCAGACATCAGGCCTGCCAGGGAAAGGTGGGTGCGGCAGTGACTTCACAAAGGCCTTTGGCAGGAACTCAGCCTATTGGGCAAAGATGATGAGGCGTCTGTGACCTCACAGAGCTCCCTTGCCAACAGCCAGGCAGGACAGGGATGCGGGGCAGGGGGAACCTCGGAGAGCCCTGTAGCCTTGCTGCCGCAAGCCTCCATCTCGTGGTCTCTCACTGAGGACCAAGAGACAGTTGCAGTAGGAGAGAGTCTGTGCGTGTGTTTCTCATTTCTGTGTGGATTTATTTCAAAGATATTGTCATCTGTGTAGAAGGTAAGAAAAAATACAGGCTCTAAATACAAGATAGGGGACTCTATCCTAGCAGATTCAAAGGCATCACCACCCTCCTAGGGAAAAAGTTTGTGCTAATATCTGAGCTTTCCACCCTGCAACTTGAGAGCATTGCTCCTTGTTCTGTCATCTGCCAGCTCTAAGATTTCGTGAGAATCAATCTTTCATTAGGAAAATAATTCAAAAACGCAAATACAAAACACTTTGAGTGAAATCAACCCCTCCTGATCTTTAGTGTCTGGGAGTGTGGGCCTTGGGGCCAGACTGAGACCCTCATGGGCTAGTAACACCCAAGAAGCCAGTAAAATAATTCCAGTTCTCTTACCATCCAAGCCTCCCTAATCCAAGGAACAGCTGAGGGCTGAGGGAGACAGAATGTCTAACTCATGACTGAAAATACAAAGATGTGTTATTGGCTTTGGTTGGGGGACAAGTAACAAATCTGTTGGGATTCTTGCCCCAAACAACAATCGCCCATTGTCCTTTAGAGCACGAGGACCCTAACGCGCCTGACTTGCTCAAATCTCTCTCCTGCTAGGGCTGAGAGAATTTTCTCCATCCCCCATGATACCGAGGGAAAGAGAAAAGAAGTGACCTCTCTGGTCACACAGCAAGGGCATGCCAGAGCTAGAAAGAGAAGCATAAGAAAGAAGTTGTATCAAAATGTTTTGCATTTCAAACTAACAAATTTCTTAAACAAAGGCAATTTGATGTGTGGTTAGTGAAGTGAAATGATACATTCTTGTCTCCACGAGTTTCTAGATTGATGAACCAGTAGATCTATCCCCTAGTTTTTATCCCTAGATTGAGGGAGGAAAACAAGTTTGCCTGTTTTGTGAATTCCCAATGGCTTTCTTGAATTTCAACAAACTAGTTGATTGAACTGAACGATTTGAATAAACTGAAAGGAAGACAATATTTTCTGCACCTTTCAAGGAAGCTACTGCTGCCCAAAGCTGGGTTAGCATTTCAGCTAGCTTTGCTTCCGGGGCCTTAGCTATCACATCAGTGGTGCGACTGTCTGAAAAGCTTGGCAGTGAACATGTTCTACTGAATGTTATTTTTTCTCTTCTATTTAAATTATTTAAAAGATTGTCATAAATTGGGCCCTTATCAGAGGTTGTCAATTTCCAATATAATTATGACAGTGAGGGAGACTAGCCACTGGAAGAAATTACCCTGGGGAGAGGTGGAGTCTCTGTTTCCTGGTGTCCTACCATCATAACTGGTTGAGAAGGTGCCTTTTAGTGAATTACAAGCAATTGGGCTCAATAGGGTGCTAAGAGTGTGAAATTTCATAGCCCGTGAAATAGAGGCCACATCAGGAGACTGAATTGTTTCACAACCGATGCCTCTATGAAAAACTCAGCGTGGGGTGCGGAACAGACTCTGCTGTTTTACTGGGTGGCCTGCTTGCTCCCCAGAATCAATAATGAGCAAGTGGGGTGATCCAGGGTGCAGCTCAAACATCCAGCTGGGCTGGCCAGGGGCAGAGGTCAGGCCTGCCAGGGAAAGGTGGGTGTGGCAGTGACTTCACAAAAGCTTTTGGCAGGAACTCAGCCCATTGAGCAAAGACAATTAGTTGGGAATTGGTCCTGCTTTGAGCAGGGGGTTGGACTAGATACCTCCTGAGGTCCCTTCCAACCCTGATAGTCTATGATTCTATGAGTGAGGCCTCTGTGACCTCACAGAGCTCCCTTGCCAACAGCCAGGCAGGACAGGGATGCGGGGCAGGGGGAACCTCGCAGAGCCCAGGAGCCTTGCTGCAGCAAGCCTCCATCTTCCCTTTACCAGTTAAAGGTTATGAGCAGACAATGGCTGGAAGTTGAAGCTAGACCAATACACACTGGAAATAAGGCGAGGAGCATTTTTAACATCAGAGTTTGGAGCAATTCACTGAGGGTTGTGCTGGATTTTCCACAACTGGCCTCTTTTAAAATCAAGCGTGGGTGTTTTACTAAAAACCTGTTCTAATTCCTATGGGAATTATTTTGAGGCACATTCTATGGCCGAAGTGAAACAGAAAGTCAGACGACAGTGGTTTCCTCTGGGCTTGGAATTAATCTGTGACTCGCTGGGGGCGTTTGGAATGTGGCCATTTTGCTTCCCTCTTCCTCCTTCCCTCTTGTCCCTTCTTCTCAATTGGAAAACGGGTCACCAGAAAAGCCTGATTTCCACCCTGTGCCCCTTCCATTAGTGCTATAAGCTGAAGGGTATTGTGACTTGAGAGTGAATTCAGCCAGTCAGTGCTAACTCTCCACAGGTGATTTGCATAAGTCAGTAAATGAGCCTGCAGGTTTCCGTGGGAGCGATGCCCAAGGCAGGGCTCAGGCTTCGGGTTTATGCTCAGGGTTAGTGGAGTCAGGGAGCGACAGGTGGCTGAGTTACCTCTGGTGTCACAATGTTACTGCTCAGGTTCCTCTGCCTGCTGCACCACCTGGGCAGTGACTGTCAAGGGGAAGGTTTTGTGGATTTGAAACTTAGAAACCAGGAAGCGCAGGAGAGGAATGTCTTAGAGAGTTTGGCAGTAAAATGTAGGTTTTGTGGCAATATCCTGTGCAATTGCTACTGGATCCGGGACGGAGACAGCATTCCTGCCCCTCCCACCACCTCTTAGCTGGGCCTACATAAAAGAGACTAGCTAGAGTTTTGCACGCTTGTTTGTTTGAGGCTGAGCAAATAAGGCCCAACAGATTACTGCTAGGATGAATTTTGCTGCCTCCTCTCCTTGACTAGAACACAAGCAGTTTCTGATTCTCTCAGATGAAGTAGTTCTTTTAAAATCAAGGGCAAGACCAATCAGTGGCTTTTTCACAGCCCAACCCCAATCCCCCCAAAAGAGATTTTATTTTTATTTAAACTGGGTGTTTTAAATTTATATTGAAAAAGTTTTTTTTTTAAACTTATCCAGTATAAAATTTGAAATGATGACAAGTGATGTTAAGGCCTCTAGTTGCTCCAGCCTATTAAAGTAATTTAAATAACTACATATATGAAGAAGTCCATGTTTGCTGCCAAGTGTCAGAGGAAGTCAAAGCACTGAACTGTTGGAAGTCATTGCCTAAGCACCTGGGCGTCCAGAAGTTATTGAAACACTCAGCCAGATTTTGGCAGCACTAGCCTCTTCTGCGGGTGCAGAAAGAATATTTTCTTCATTCCAGTTGATGCAGCTACTTCATTCAAATGTAAGAAACTGATTGGGAGTTCGAAAAGGATGAAGGCTTCTTTTCCCCTTGTAAAATATGAATAAAGGCTAGAGAGGAGGAGGTGTGAGCTACTACTTCTAAAATCTGGAAGGACATTATGAGCAGGAACAATCAGTTCAGGGCACGAACTAGAGATACTTCTTTACCTCAGTTTGTTTGAAATGAAACCAAATGGTTGAGTCAACCTTTTTGTTTTTCTGTATCCTGCAAAACCAGCAAGTCAACATGTTTGAATGGATCCCTATTCCTAGCATCATAGAAGACTAGGGCTGGAACAGACCTGAGGAGGTATCTAGTCCAACCCCCTGCTGCAGGCAGGACCAACCCCAACTTCATCATCCCAGCCAGGGCTTTGTCAAGCTGACCTTTAAAAACTTGTAAGGATGGAGATTCCACCACCTCCCTAGGGAACCCATTCCAGGGCTTCACCACCCTCCTAGTGAACTAGTGTTTCCTAATAGCCAAGCTAAGCCTTCCACAGTGCAACTTGAGACCATTGCTCCGTGTTCTGTCATCGGCCACCACTAAGAATTTCATGAGAATCAATCCCTCATTAGGAAAATAACTCAAAAATACAACTACAAAACATTTGGAATGAAATCAATCCACCCTGACCTGTAGTGTCTGGGGGTGTGGGCCTCTGAGGCTAGACTGAGACCCTCATTGGCTAGAACCACCCAGTGAGCCAGTAACAATATCCACTCCTGTTACCGTCCAAGCCACTGCAATCCAAGGAACAGCTGAGGGCTGCAGGAGACAGAAGGGTGCTGAGAAGGTCTAACTCATGACTGCCAACCCAGAGATGTGTTATTGGCTTTGGATGGGGGACAAGGAGCAAATCCGTCAATCACTACAACAGGTCCCACTCGGAGCCAGGGAGACTGGGAATCGAGTCCTGCTGGCACTTCCCAGCTCTGGCTTTCTGGAGGAGGAGGAAGACCCCAGCTCCCCTAGCTGACCCTGAGGCACCTTCTGGGCCCAAATGGAGGTGGCCCCGGGTACAGCTATGGAGTGTCCCAGGAGCGTTCCGCTAGTGGCATTGTATTGTTTTCACAGCCAGTTTCGATATCTGGTGTCTACCCCTTGCCCTGCTGGCAGGGCATTGAGCACCCGTTGCCGGCCACCTGGGTGTGGAGATTGAAGAGGGTGAAGAGAGGAGCAACCCTGAGCATCTGCCATCCTGCTCCATCTGATCTAGAATAAGTAAGTGGAGTTCTCCAGAACCATCCCCAGTGTGGTGGGAATATCCCACCACTACGGCTCCCAGCCCGTCCCTTGTCAGGGTTTGTTCCCCAGGTTGAGGGTTCCTGTGCCCTGGGGTGGGATGTGTCGGGAGGAGAAATTGCCTCAGCAAAGGGGAGGTGGGCAGGGGAGCAGGCAGGCTCGTTAATGAGAGGCTGCTTTGAAGCCAGACTCATGGCTGCTCCCCACTCTGTTCCAGGATGGAGCGAATCAGGCAGATGCTCAGGAGGAAGGCCGGGCAGGTGGCTCCACAGCCAGAAGACGACATCAGGCAGCCTGCCCAGGTGGAGAGCGGACCCCTCTGTCCCCGCGGGCGGGGAAGAGGCTCGTGGCCAGGGGAAAGGGAGGAGCTGCTTCGCCTGCTGGAGGAGGCGGAACACAGTAGCTCCTCTAGCTGACCCTGAGGCACCTTCTGGGCCGAAACGGAGGTGGCCCTGGGTTCAGCTGTGGAGCAGAGAGCCAGGGGAGGGCAGGAGCCGGGGACGGCAGCTCTGGGGCTTCCTTTGCAGGAAGCCAAGGATCCAGGAGCTGCGCCCCAGGGCCCAGCAGGAGCCGCCAACCACCATGGCAGCTGAGGGGCCCTGCGCCAGCCCAACCCTGGCCCCCGAGGAGCCTCCCGCCAGCCCCAGCCTGGCCCCAGAGGAGCCTCCCGCCAGCCCCAGCCTGGCCCCGGAGGAGCCTCCCGCCAGCCCCACCCTGGCCATGGAGGAGCCTCCTGCCAGCCCAGAGCAGGAGTTGAGTGACTGCGGCGCTGCAGACACCAGCAGCTCCGCATTCTCCTGCGGGGCCAGAAGCTCCTCCGTGGGGTCTGGCAGCCCTGTCTTTGAAGGCTCCTTCTTTGGAGGTGAGGGGAGACCCAGGGGAAAGGGAGGAGGACTGGGGCGGTGGGGGACTAGTAACACCCTGTGCCCATCGGCTCGCCAAGGCGCCGGGACTGACCCACGTGACCCCACTAACACCAGTGGGGGTGGCACAGACACGCCCCATGGCAGGGGATGCTGGGCGGAGTTGGGGAGCTCCAGCCTCCCTGATCATGTTGGGGTGGGGGGCTGACTGCCACGGGGCCCTGAGGCTGATGGGGCTGTGGGCGTCTCTGGGTGGGGCTGGGTGGGGCCCTGGCCGCCATGGGGCTCCTTACAGAGAAAGGGGAAACATGGAGCCTTCTCTGTCCACTGCATCCTCCCAGCAGCAGAAGGGATTAAACTTTCTCCTTCCCTCCCTGGTGCAGATACCCCCAGTGCCCAGGTGTCGTGGCCTGAGGAGGAGGAAGAGGAGGAGTGCGAGGAGGAGGAGGAGCAAGACATCATCTTGGTGATCCAGCAGCACCTGCAGGGCAGAGCTGAGGTACAAAAATCCCCCAGCTGCGCTGCCACCCAGTCTGTCCTGCTCCTTGTTCCGTCCCCACCCAGGCAGGGGGTCTTGCACAAGAGAATCCCTCACCCCCAATGGGGGGACACATCTCCTCTGTTATCTGGCACCCCAAAGTGGGGACATTTGTCCCACACAGGCCAAGGTCCTCGCAGACACTGTCCAAGTTCCAACCCCTGTCTGCGCAGGGAGACACTGGTTTTGGGAAGCGGGCTGCTTTCCCTGTCCAACCCCATGGAGGTCCTGAGCCCTGGAGCTGGTTTGGGTCTGGGGTCCAGGGCATGTGCCTTGATCCTGACGTGCTGTTCATGGATCAGGGGTTCAGAGGGGATTGCGTTACCCCTCCGTGGCTGATCCCAGCCTTCCCTCCTCTCCTCATTCTCTGATCTCCTGCCTGGACTCTCCCGGGGATCCTACCTCCCACCCATTGCAGTTTGGCTGATCCATACTCTGCTGGGTACCAGGCCCTGCCCAGAGAACTGCTCAGAGCAAGGATTAATGAGGCAGCAGGCATCCGGCCATGAACTCTTGCTAAGTGTCCCTGGAGTGATGTGAATGGGAGAGGCCAGGATGTGCCTTTTGAGTCTTGCCAGGGCTCCTGGAGAATCCTCCTCATTGTCCCCTGACTGCTGTAGCCCCGTGTCCCATGACTGATGGGTGCTCCCTCTTCTTGCAGGCTCTGCACAACCGCCATTCGCGGAGCCTGGACACCATCCTCAGGGGCTGCCTAACAGAGACCCCCACCGTGGAGAAGCTGCAGCACCTCCTGGAGGTGAGTAGAATGGACGGTCTGGGGTGGAATTGCCTCTGAGCCCTGTGGGAGGGCAGCAAAGGAGAGACTAGAAGAGCCACGTTTCCATTGTGTCCTCCCAGCTTGGACCCAGCCGGCCACACGTTCCCAGAGCTGCCAGCGCAGGGGGAAGGAGCTGGGACTGTCAGCCAGAGCTCTGCACGGTTGCATTAAGCACTAACAGTGAGCGCCAGGCCTGGCTGGGGCCTGAGAGACTGAACCCCCTTTTCAAGCTCTGCGACCGGGGCTCGGCTACTCCACCCTGAGCACAAAGTCTCAGCCCCTTGGGGAGGGGGAGAGGCTAGTTTGTAGAGCATGTACGCCTGCCCGCTGACCCTCCCCTGCCTCCTTCTCCCGCAGCACATCCATCGCTCTCTCCTGTCAAAAAACACCCAGGAGAGAGCCAGGGCCGTCCAGACCAGCGCGGCCCTGCTCCAGTTTGCTACCTCCCTGCCTGGATTTGACGTAAGTGACCTCTGACCCCAGCGTCCTGCAGAGTCAAGTTCCTCATCCCCTGGCTAATTGGTCCCCCCGGGTCCATAAGGGACTGCGTTCCATAGGCCGCTGGCTGGCAGGGTCGTGCCTGGCCCTTGTTATTCTGGAGCAGCGAGGCAGTGAGTGCTCAGCGAGGGCCCTTGCCCTGCTCCCTTTGCTCCGAGCTCCCTTGGGGACAGAAAGGAAGAGGGCTGTCGCTCCTCTCCCCCAGTGCCTCCTACAGAGGGGTGGGAGCAGAGCTCAGGTCCAGGGGCGCTGGGGCGCTGAAGGGAGAATGGTGATGGATTCCCCTCTCCTTCTCCTTCCACCAGACCTCCTCCGCCTTCTCCAAGGCAGGTGAATTTGTGCTGCAGCTGGGTCTCTGTGCATACCACCCAGCCAATGACATCAGTCAGCATGCCAAGGGTGGGATCAATTGGCTGCACAAGCTCCTGCTCCAGAAGAGGGGTAAGAAACCCAGCTGGGCAATGGGACCCCATGGAAACGAGCCTCTGGGAGACTAGCTCCAGCTGGCCATTGGGACGCCTCTAGAACTAAGGCCTCTCTGCTTAGACCCGCTGTAGCGGGAAAGAGGAACCCCAATAGAAACAAGGCCCCTCCTTTGAGACTCCCTCTGCTGGGCAATGGGACCCTACAGAAAGAAGCCCCCTCCTCTGAGACCGACCCCAGCTTAGATGGTGACTCCTTCTATCCCCCTCTCTCTGAATTAGGGAGATGAGTGTGAAAGTGCCAGGGAAATTGGCTGCTTTATCTCAGAGCCCGGCTCTGTCCCCCAGCCCAGGGAAATCAGCCCACCCCATATGGGGCAGCCAGCTCGTGAGGGGACAGGAACGGAGCTATTGAGACACATGGAGGGAAAGAGCCCGTCATGAGGGCAGGGGCAGGAACAGGCACCACAGGAGATGGACACAAAGCTTGTAGGGTGTCACCAGTCAGGTAGCCAGGGCCAGATCCTGACTTCAGTGGGTGTGGGGGGTTCTCAGTATTAGACACCCCCATGAACAGGCACCCACTCCCAGAGCACAATGACCGTAAGGGTCACATGATTACTGTGAGGGCTGAAACAAATCCCCCTTCTGGTACTAACCCGCCTGGCATGGACCCTGCGATTCCATTGGGCCGCGGATGCCAGGAGGAGCCTGGCCAGTGTGTACCCAGAAGGAAACAGGCACTGAAAGCGGAAGGCCAAACCTCCCCAATGGGTGTGTCTTTCTCTCCCAGGGCTCAAGACCAGGAAGGCAGCAGACCTGTGGTGCCAGGACGGGCTCCATGACCCCAAGCGCCTGGGATATAGAAATCTGGCCAGGGTGGGAGAGGTAAGGACTCTCCGCCGGTGCATTGCAGCAGCTCAGGTGTGGAGCTGTGTCCCGCTGCAGTGAGTGTGTCATGGACACAGGGCAAGAGCCTGCTCCTTATTTCCACAGAGTATGTGAGGCTCCTGGGAATGTCCGTGGGGTGAGGCGTGGGAATGATCCAGATCTAAAAGACCCCGAACCTCTAGTGGGTGAGCTGCAGGAGCTGTCGCTGCTGGGAGCAGCAGGGGTCCTGGGCTGTCTGTGTGAGCTGGGTTCCAGAGCGCGCAGACACATTCCCAGCATCTCATGGCACCTGCGGTGAATCCTGCTCCATAAGAGCTATTGGAGGCCTCACTGCCTGCAGCCTCCTACTGAAGGGGGTTCCTGGTCCATGGGACCCCAAAGGTTGGCTGCCCCAGGACTCTTCTCCACCTTGTGAGACACTAGAGGGATTTGGAGCCTGGTTCTGGGCCATTGCAAGGGCTCTGGTTCTTTTGGTTTTAGGTCTTCGGAGAAATATTCACCGAAGACCAGAAGAGGAGTTTCCTCCAGGCGGGCCTGCTGGCCATCCACCACCCCCACAACCGCATCAGCCATGCTGGCCTGGTGCTGACGTATTCCATCGTGGGGGAAGCCGGCCAGCTGCTAGAGGACGAGGTAACCAAAGAGGGGTCACCTGGGTAGAGACCCCCAGGGCCTTTCACCTCCAGGCCATTGAAAATCGCTCCCATCCCATCCCCATGCGCTGACCAGGGAGCAAGGAGAGGGTGACCCCAGACAGGTGCCATTGGTCAGTGCCAGCTTCTCCCCTGAGCAGCTCAAAGCAGGGCAGCCTGGCTGATGTGGTGGAGTCAGTCAGCAGAGGCTGCATAAGTGCCCCATTCACCAGAGCCACTGCCCATGGCATCACGTTAAGGACATGGGGATCCCTTGGGGAAAGGTGTCCACTTCCTCTCACCCCCCGGCACTACTGCCCAAAGCCTCCCAGCCCTCGGCTGGAGGGGGCGAGGGTGGCTGAGGGGACTCCGGGGAGCGGAGCTGGATTCCCGCTGGGTTGGGAGGTAGAACAGTTCTCGCGGGGGGACTGAGAGGAGTGGGGGCAGGAGTTCATTCCACAATGGTGGGAGAGGGGATGGAAGTCACTAGAGAAGAGACAAGATTTCGTCTCGGGGGTTGGGCGGGGGAATCCGTCCCTCAGATGTGGGGAGGAAATGTTGCTGGCTCCCGGTGCCGTTAATACCCTTTGTTCTCATGGGTGTCGGAGTCTCTGATTGATCCTTGTTCCCTTGCAACAGGGGGAAATTACAAACAAAATCATGGGACAGCTATTTAATATCAGGTTCATGGGCAAGCTGCCCGACGCCCTGAAGGGGCTGTGCTCCGTGGGGCAGGATTGAAGGCTCCCCCCCCTCGCATGACCAGCTCGGACCCCCTGCCGCAGGTACTGCTCTGTCTCACTGTGCCTGGGGGGAAGGGCTGGGGGGAGCGGCCATAGAGCCCCCCGCAGCACTGAGAGAAACCAAGGCTGAGCACCTCGCTCTGGACACCCTGCCCCACCCCGACCCCTGGGGCTGGGCCCAGGCCAGATACTGGTTGGGAAGAATCAGGCTGTGGGGCTGGCCCAGAAGTGAGAGCATCCGCAGAGCCAGGGGTTGTGCTCAATAGCCATTGCAGTCTGGGAGGGGTGGCCTGACATGGGGCCCCTCCCCCATCATCACTGCTCAGACCTTCCCATGGCCCCTGTCACCTCTGATGCAGCGAATGTCCGACCATCCCCCATCTGGGGCCCAATCCACCCACCTGGTATCTGAGCCCTTCCCAGCCAGGAATGAAACTCCCCCCGAACACCCTGGGGCAGGGGAGGAGCCTCCCCATCCGGCAGGTGGGAACTGAGACGCAGAGGAAGGGCTGTGGGCCTGGTCACACAATCCTGGGTGTAGATCTGGGAAGTGGACTGGGTCCCGGCCTAGAGCCTTTCCCCCAGGGGCACCTTCACTTCTGCCCTTTATTCTCCCCTCCGGCCAGGGGGTCTGTGCGTGTGAAATGAACAGGGAGGGTGATGGGGTCCTGGCACACAGCCTGGATGGGAGCTCCCCTTGGCTTGGTCCCCAGGCTCAGAGACATCTTTGTCATCCCGCTGTCCTTCTGTTATTGCTAGGAAGGGAGTCCCCCGATAAGGGGTCTCCAGGCTCCAGTAAGTCATCCTCATTCCTGCCCGCATGTACGCCCTGCCCTTCCCTGCCCTCCGGTTTCTCGCTGTTGACTCTGGCTGGGCTCTTGACTCCAGTGTCTAGCTATGACTTTGTCATGACCCTTCTTGGCTCCAGATTTGGGTTCTGAACCCCGGCTCAGTATTCTCCTTGCCTTTCTCTAGCCTTGCTCCAGGCCCTCCACCCACCCGCTGCACAGCATTGCCTCCTCCTCCTCCTGATCTTCCCCAACACCTTCAGTTTCAACTACATGGCTTCGACCTCTGCATGGATATGGACATTGGTTCATACTTCTGCCCACCCGGCTTCGACCTCCGGCCTGGACATTGACACTGGCTCCGGTTCTGCCTGCACATAGTCAACACCTGGCAGCAGTAGACAGGCCCCATGTAGTGAGGCGGCCTGGCTCCCAGGCGCACCTGAGAGGGATAAGCCAGATCAGCTGCTTCAGTGGGCGGAGCCACTGCCACCTGTCCCCGCCCCCCCGGAAGTCAAGGGGCGGGACAGGAAGTACAAAGGCCCGGGCCCAGCGCTCAGTTGGAGCCCGACCGTGGGAGGAGACAGACGCTGGTGCCCGAGCTCCTGCCGAACCAAACCTGCCCCAAGCCCGGTACCCAGAGGACGCCTGGTCGAACCTGCCCCTAGCCCGGTACCCAGAGGAGGACTGGCCGAGCCTGCCCCGAACCCGGTACCCCGAGGATGACTGGTCGAGCCTGCCCCGAACCCGGTACCCAGAGGAGGACTGGCCGAGCCTGCCCCAAGCTCGGTACCCCGAGGAGGAGTCGAGCCCACCGGTACACCCATCTCCTGAGGAGCCGATGCTGGTAGACCCCCCTGCTGAAGCCGCAACGACACAGGCACCAGTGGAGGGGGAGAGTGGAAGTGGCCCGGGGATAGCCGACCCTAGTCTGGCTGCCGCTGACCCTGAGCCTATGTCAGTGTGTTGCGGCCAGGATCCCCACTGACTCCAGCGGATCCACGCCGCTGTTAGGGCCCCGGGCTGGGACACAGTGGAGTGGGTGGGCCTGTGTCCCCCCTGCCACCCCACTCACGGGTGGCAGTCTCCCCCTCAACCCCACCGCTCAGGCTTAGGAGCCTGGACTTACCTGAACTGCTGCTCAGCCCTGCCTGAGGGTCTGAGCCCTGCCTCTTGTTGCTGCCCGCCCTGTGCTAGGGCTTGGGCTTTACAGACTGAACTACTGCTCAGCCCTGCCTGAGGGTCTGAGCCCTGCCTCTTGGTGCTGCCCCGCCCTGAGCTAGGGCCTGGGCTTTACAGACTGAACTGCTGCTCAGCCCTGCCTGAGGGTCTGAGCCCTGCCTCTTGGTGCTGCCCTGTCCTGAGCTAGGGCCAGGGCTTTACAGACTGAACTGCTGCTCAGCCCTGCCTGAGGGTCTGAGCCCTGCCTCTTGGTGCTGCCCCGCCCTGAGCTAGGGCCTGGGCTTTACAGACTGAACTGCTGCTCAGCCCTGCCTGAGGGTCTGAGCCCTGCCTTTGGTTGCTGCCCTGTCCTGAGCTAGGGCCTGGGCTTTACAGACTGAACTGCTGCTCAGCCCTGCCTGAGGGTTTGAGCCCTGCCTTTGGTTGCTGCCCCGCCCTGAGCTAGGGCCTGGGCTTTACAGACTGAACTGCTGCTCAGCCCTGCCTGAGGGTCTGAGCCCTGCCTTTGGTTGCTGCCCTGCCCTGAGCTAGGGCCTGGGCTTTACAGACTGAACTACTGCTCAGCCCTGCCTGAGGGTCTGAGCCCTGCCTCTTGGTGCTGCCCCGCCCTGAGCTAGGGCCTGGGCTTTACAGACTGAACTACTGCTCAGCCCTGCCTGAGGGTCTGAGCCCTGCCTTTGGTTGCTGCCCCGCCCTGAGCTAGGGCCTGGGCTTTACAGACTGAACTGCTGCTCAGCCCTGCCTGAGGGTCTGAGCCCTGCCTTTGGTTGCTGCCCTGTCCTGAGCTAGGGCCTGGGCTTTACAGACTGAACTGCTGCTCAGCCCTGCCTGAGGGTCTGAGCCCTGCCTCTTGGTGCTGCCCCGCCCTGAGCTAGGGCTTGGGCTTTACTGACTGAACTGCTTCTCAGCCCTGCCTGAGGGTCTGAGCCCTGCCTCTTGGTGCTGCCCCGCCCTGAGCTAGGGCTTGGGCTTTACAGACTGAACTACTGCTCAGCCCTGCCTGAGGGTCTGAGCCCTGCCTTTGGTTGCTGCCCCGCCCTGAGCTAGGGCCTGGGCTTTACAGACTGAACTGCTGCTCAGCCCTGCCTGAGGGTCTGAGCCCTGCCTTTGGTTGCTGCCCTGTCCTGAGCTAGGGCCTGGGCTTTACAGACTGAACTGCTGCTCAGCCCTGCCTGAGGGTCTGAGCCCTGCCTTTGGTTGCTGCCCCGCCCTGAGCTAGGGCCTGGGCTTTACAGACTGAACTGCTGCTCAGCCCTGCCTGAGGGTCTGAGCCCTGTGTTGGTTGCTGCCCCGCCCTGAGCTAGGGCCTGGGCTTTATCGACTGAACTTCTATTCAAGCCTCCTGTAGTGAGGCGGCCTGGATCCCAGGCGCCCGAAGGCGAAGAGCGACCCCTCACCGGAAAAGGGGACCCGGACCCTTACACCCCACCATTAATCAAACCCTAATCCCGCCCCATGACTCCTTAGTCCCTCCCACCTGTCACCGGAAGTCCCGCCCAATGGGGGTATTACTTCGTGGTCAAGGCGGCCACATGACTGGAAGCCAGGTGTGTCATGTGACTCCTCTAAGAACTCCTCCCACCACCCTCTACCAATCAGGATGGGTTTCCTGCCGGAAGGACCACCCCAAGAGGAGATTTGACCAATCAGGGCGAGCTCTGGGGTGTGAGGGTGACCCATCCCGACGTGTGTCTTGTGACCCCTCTAGGAACTCCTCTCACTGCCCTCAACCAATTAGGATCAGTTTTGTCCTGACAGGACCATCCCAAGAGGGGATTCTGACCAATCAGGGCGAGTTCTGGGGCAGGGGGACCCGTCCGGGAGTGGGCCGTATGACCCCATTAAGAACTCCTCCCAGGGCCCTTTGCCAATCAGAGTGCAGCACCATCACCTCATAAGTCCCAGCGCTGGACAGACGAGGCCATCTCTCACCAAGGACACATGGTTTAGAAATCGTGGGAAGGCTGCTGAGAGGAAACCTGGACTCCTTCACCACCCCCGTGAGAACTTCGGACTCTGTCTTCACCCCGAGGGTCTTTGACCATCCGCGGAGAAAGCACTACATCAGCGACAGTGCCGAGGAGGAGGAGGGAGCCACCGAGGGGAGCCCTTTGGCCCAGCCATTGATGGATACGCCGGAACCCGAACCCAAAACCCAACTGCTTGTGAGACACCCCAATGAGCATGGTGGCCTCTCTTTGTCCACCCCCTTAGAGGTGGAATGCGACTGCGGCTCAGGGGAGTCACCGGCGCACAACGTGAACACAGGTAAAGGAATGATTAAGTCAGGGGTGAAAGTAACTTCCAGGACTTACCGGTACTGCTGGAGTCCTGAGGGGGTGTGGCCTCTCAAGATTGAAAGGTCCTGGAGCATCGGCTGTGGCTGGGAGCCCCAGGGCCTTTAAATTCCCCCCGCAGCTCTGGCAGCCGGGTTCGAGCGTGGATTTAAAGGGCCCGGAGCTCCCATGGCTGTGGGGAGCCTGAGCCTTACCCAGCTGGAGCCAGGATTTAAAGGGCCTGGAGCTCCTGCCGCTCCAGAGAGCCCTCAGCCCTTTAATTCCCTGCCCCAGCCTGGGTGCTGGAGCTGCGTGGAGGGGAATTAAAGGGCTCTGGGATCTACGCAGCCACGGGGAGCACTGAGCCCATTAAATCCCGGCCCCAGCCCAGCTGCTGGAGCTGTGTGGGGAGGAGGGGGAAGATTTAATGGGCTCTGGGTTCCCAGCAACCGCAGGAGCTCTGAGCCCTTTAATTCCCAGTCCCAGCCCAGCTGCTGGAACTGCGGGTGGGGCGGGGGGAGATTTAATGGGCTCTGGGTTCCCAGCAACCGCAGGAGCTCTGAGCCCTTTAATTCGCAGCCCCAGCCTGGCTTCCAGAGCTGCAGGGGGTATTTAAAGGTCTCTTGGATTCCCGCAGCTGCGGGATCTCCGAGCCCTTTAAATCCTGGCCCCAGCCCAGCTGCCAGATCTGCAGGGGGAAATTAAAGGGCTCTGGGCTCCCCGCAGCCGTGGGATCTCTGAAGCAGAGATGAAAATAAGCCATTATGGTCCAGTACGGCATACCAGGAAGAGCCAATATGCCGTGCCGGACCACACCGGCTTCCTCAGCAGGGATTTGAACGGCTCAGAGCTCTGGCGGCTGCAGGGAGCCCAGAGCCCTTTAATTTTCCCCCGCAGCTCTGGCAGCCGGGCTGGGGCCAGATTTAAAGGGCTCGGTGCTCCCCGCAGCCGTGGGAGCTCCGGGCCCTTTAAATCCACACCGGAATCCGGCTGCCGGAGCTGCGGGGGGAATCTAAAGGGCTCGGGGCTCCGCAGCGGCCTGAGCCCTGGGCCCTTTAAATCAACCCTGGGCTCAGTGGCAAATTAAAGACCCTGGGGCTCCCATCCACAGCTGGTGTTCCAGGACCTTTAAATCTTGAGAGGCCCCGCCTCTTCCGGTTGAGGCCATGCCCCCTCAGCATTCCGGCAGTACCGGTAAGTCCTGGAAGTTACTTTCTCCCCTGCTGTGAGCCCTTTAAATCCCAGCCCCAACCCAGCTGCTGGAGCTGCGTGGAGGGGAATTTAAAGGGCTCTGGGCTCCCTACAGCTGCCGGAGCTCTGAGCCCTTTAAAGCCCTGCCGAGGAAGCCGGTGTGGTCCGGCACGGTGTACTGGCTCTGGCTGGTACTCCGTACTGGCCCGTACCGGCTCACTTTCACTTCTGGATTAAGTGACGGTCGAGGTTGTGAGACGTTCCATAGAGCTCTCTTGGCCGCAGTGCCCATGACGGAAGGTGGTACGTTCCGTTCCGCCATGACATTCATACTCATCCCATCTTTAAGGTCCATGTCTGCTAGGAACAGAGCGCGTCTCGGTCACGGCCCGGACTAAGTCGAGCATGTTAGAACCATTAACCACAGATCCTTTGTACACAAAAGCCCCTTTATCGTTCCATGAAGAGAGATTTGTAGCCTGGCCCAGCTTCTTTAGCAGTACAAATGCATTTTTCTTAGAACGCTTCTTCGTGTTATCCAGCACCTGCTGAGCAACAGACTCTGAGCTCTTTGGTGTTTCTGGGGGGTTTCAGTTACATTCAGTCCCTGTTCTGGTAGAAACAGACTGATTTTCACTTTCTCTGCATCGCTCGGCTTCACGTACATTAGGCACCTTTGAAGCTCGGCGCTGTAAGGTTTAGCCTTTTAGAATTCGGCTCAGTCGGTTCTTTGAAGAACAGACTCATTTCAGCATCTAGTAAGTGAGTTGCGGTCGGTATCCCCTAAGGAGTTGCGGTCGGTATCCCCTAAGGATACAGAGGTCTCCAGTGTTCTGAGCGAAGCGTCAGATTTTTCCTAGCTCTTGTTAGAATGCCGTTCTTTTAGCCCCACCCCCACCCCGGGGACACAGCGTCCATCAGTTTTCTGAATGAACCATCAAACTGTCCCCTAGAATATAGGGGAGCGGTGACGAGCTTATGGTTTTGGGAGAATGGTTCGTCAGTCCTTGGTGTTTTATTCACAACCCCTAGAGCACATGCTCCGGGGTTGTGAATGTGTGTGGTTCTGCGCACGTTCAGAGCCTCTCGAGTGCATGCTCCGGGTTTGTGAATGTGGGTGTTTACTCAGGGTTTGCTGTGGCAGTGGCTGCTGAGGAACTGGAGTTGTGGTTGTTGTTTACCAGAGTCTTGTTCTGCCTTGGGTTTGACGGATATGAGGTTTGGACTGCCCGGATGCTTCATCTGCACTCTTGTGCTGTTTTGCGTTGTTAAAGGTCTCCAAGCAGATTCCTGGCTCTTTGGCGGGCCTGGAGGAGGTGTCCTTGTAGCACTGACTAAGCATTGTCAGAAAAGTTGCCCAGGCCTATGGGGGGTGGGGGGAACCATTTTACAAAACTGAACTTTACCAACTTTCTCACCCACACCTATGTATTCACTTCAAATACAAAACCTCACAGAACAACCCAACCAATAAGCAAAATATATTTACTGGGCTTCATCCATCCATCAGTCACTGATGCTGGTGAATTTTCCCTTTCAGCTGTCTCGTTCCCTTTTCTTCTGAGCTTGTTTTCCCTCTGCTCTAGGGATCTCTCATGTTTCCACCGTACTGTGGAGCAAACAGCATTATTATAAAACACAGGAAACCCTCTTGTAACCTTCAAAACTAAATATTCATTAGGGGTTTTTTTCTGTTTAACAAGTCACAGCTTTAAACCAAATCACCCAGTTCAGGCTGTACAACAAACAGGTTTTGAGTTTTTCTACCACTTAAAACGTAAAACAAAAAACAACAAAAACCTCAAAAACATTTTAAAAAATACATCTCAATTTGCAGAATAAAAACCAAACTGCTTTTAAAATCCATTTTAAACCACATTTTGCACAGGAAAAAAACCCTGTTGGTTTGAAACAAACCAAGTATTTTTACACCCTACACCTATGCCTTGCCCAGACCCCTCTCACACACAAATCAGCAGCTTTAGAAACACACCAAACCAAGTTTGCCTCCATATACTTTTCAATAACACCCCTCCCCCCACATGCTTTTAAAAACCAGTTGCAAAAAAGTTCCCTTTCACTAAGGGATCCAGTGTTGCAGGCACATGCTGGTCCTGTTCCCTCCATGTGTGTTTGGGCCTTCAGGTTAAAGAACAAGCAAAAATGTTAGTGACTATTACCACCAAATCCCTATACAAACTGTGTAATAACTAAAGGTTTTAAAAACCATATTAAGCACAACTATAGTTAAAATGGTTTTTACCTTGGCCTGGTGGTGAAGTGCAGCTTAAAGTTACTGGGTCCATGCTAAGCAGATCACGCTGCAATGAAGATAGGCACCATTATTTTCCTAAGACAGCCTGGGCAAAGAGAGGCATTATACAATGTATAGTTTCAGAGTTCAAGCCAGCCAGCCGTACCTCTGTCTGCCGTCCAGCAGCCTTTCAAGAAAGTTTCTGTTGAAAAGAACAGTCTCCAACAGACCTGAGGTTTTTAGACCATCTTAGCCCATTGTTTCCAACAGACTTCAGCATAGTAGCTAGCAGCTTAATTTAATTCCCACAGCTCTGAACTAATAGATCCTTAAGGACTTTAGGAACCCGTCCCGCAGCACCCCCTGTGGTGATCTGGGGTGGGGGGACCAAGCTGTCTGCACAACAGGGCTTTTTTTTTTCTTTTTTCTTTTTTCTTTTTTCTTTTTCTCTGTAAGTTAAAATAAATGTTTCTGTGGGGCCTTCTTAGAGTATTGAACAGTCCCCATTTCCAAGCAGGGGGCCCTTTGCAGAGATCAATGAATGTCTTGGGGCTTGAGTTGTTTTTTTTAAACACGTTTCTTTCATGCTTAAAGTTTGGGGTGGGGGTGTTTTCTAGAAAGAATGACCCAGAGCATTTGACCAACTCCAGGGCCATATTTAATCTGTCCAATAGTGTTGTGTTCCAGCTCCTGGGGTCATATTGAAACTGTCCAATAGCATCTGTGAATTCCTGAGGTTTTATTTCATTTCATATTAATCAGAACTCACCATCCACAACCACCCACCCACATCAAATTTAACCCTATGGCACCAAGGGTAAGTAATCGCAGTCACCCTGGCTATTCAGTGAGGGGGGAGTGTGGTTTAAACCCACTCAGTTCAACAGGATAAGTCAACTCTATTGTACTCAAACACAGGTCTGAACAGCCTGTTTGTTTTACTGTAAGCACATTTCTTAGGATTCCCCCCCCCCCCCACCCACAACATACATTTCAGCTTTTTGCTGTAAATGGGTCACTTTTACACACAAAACCCCCAAGCGCTAGGTTCTCACACACAATTGATTTTTGATTTAAAAGACACACAGCTCCTTGAAACCAAGCCAAGATGCTTCATTAAAACTTTTAGCTCACTTAAGGGCCAAAGGCCTCCAAACAGAAACACAGAGAGTCACAAAGCCCTTTTCAATAGGGTTTGTTTTTTAAATGTACAGCTACCAAGTTTTCTATCGTGTGTTTGTCCCCTCACCTTTCTCTAGCTGAATCCTTTTAGATTTCTTACAAATAGTCTTTTCCTTAAGCAGGGATCTGTAACTTTTTGTGCGGACTAGATGGCCAATATCACGCCGTGTCGTGGAAAAACGCCCCCGCGTTGTATTTGGATCAGAATCGCCCGAGGCCCCTTTATTACGAGCATGCGGGGGGGGGGGGCACAGCAAACTGGCGTCCCCCTGAATAGAGATTTTTCAACAGGTTTTATAGCAAAAAACCCACAATTCATGATACACACATCCTTGTTCACATGATTGCCATAACTGGAGAAATGCTGTGCAAGTGAGTGGAGACCCTGACTGTGTTTTAAAGAAAATGAACCAGAAGGTGCCTGCAATTTTTCCACTCCAGCTGTAAGCAGGTTATTTTCTTTAAAACACAGTCAGGGGCTCCACTCAATTGCACAGCATTGATCAAGGTCCCCCCTTGCGCTGAATGTTCTTGGCTTAGGCACAGACATTGCACAGCAGAACCTCCGGCAATAACCGTGTTTCATCATCTTTCCAAACCCAGCTCAGCACATAGGCCCCAGAGCTTGTGGTTTATATCCACTAAAGTCCAAGTCACCCAGTCATGGGCCGTTGGCCTGGCAAATCTATGACACGGCCCTCGCATTCTTCACAAAGCTTTTCCCTCAGGCAGTGCTTAAGGGCAGCATAAACAGCAACACATACAATAGTCCGCATGACTTTTTTACGCTCACAACGTGGCACTGGCTCAGTTAGTTCTATGCCAAGCCTCCTCCGAAACACCTCATGGCCATCATCCTCAGAGTCCTCTTCAACAATTTGTATCGGCGTTGAGCAAAACCAAGGTGGGCCCGGTTATCTTCGCTGCTTCATGCAACGCTGTCCAGGGTTTCCAGGCCATGTAGGAAGGCATCATTGAGCTGTTGATTTTCATAACAGAAACAGTGTAAGCAGCCCACTGCTTGTTTTTAGATTTACACGACCCCCGGTTCCTTACCCATTAAGAAGCGATCGCTTCTTAACCATTCATTAACCTGTGTGACGTCCTTTTTGTTCACCTTCTCCCTGCGTACAGTCATGAAAACCGGTCCTAAGAGCAGGCCCTTTTGGGGAAGAAGAAATGTGGGACTCTGCTACGCCTCTCTTTAGACAATCAGCTCCTGAACAAAGCAATCATTTGAAACCATTACCCTCTGCTGTGAATCCCACAATTGTTGGCTCACAGGAAATCTGCAAAGAGTTTCATCAACCTTCATCTGCAAGGATTTCCAATCTAAGGCTCGTTTGGGCAAGGGACAAATGAAAGACAGATTTCAAAACAGACGATGGACATTTTAATGGTCTGATATGCTAGTTGAGCTAACTAATGGTCCCCTGACCTTGCAGCACTTCATCAGTGATGTATTTGGGGACAGTGTCATCTATGCGGGTGACATACGTCTCTTTTTGGAGAACCCAGAGCAGCACACGCAGCACATCCGAACCTGGAGAGGTTTCGGAAGCATGGTCTCAACGCAGAATTGGAAAAGCGGAACCTCCAGCCAACTCTCCACAGAGTTTTGGGGGTACATCCTCTCCCCAGAAGATGTTACAATTGATCCAAATAAGGTGGAAGCCATTCATAAATGGGGCGAAGTTGGAAGTCCTCAAGAAGTGCAGCGCTTCCTAGACTTCCCTCGTCCTGTGAAATCGAGACGTGCTGGCTCTCAGTGATGCTTAGACGGAAAACCACGCACCCCACACAGAGGTTGGAACCATCCACTCCCAGGTTGTCCTGAGGAGCCATGATTTCTCCAGGAGCTGGGTAAAGGGCACCGGGATCAGTCTGTCAAAGGTAGGGGAGGATCGTGTGAGGAGAGGGTCTAAGAGAGGAGGAGCGTGGGCTAGGCTCTGTATTTGGGCTTGGCAGGGATCGAGAGAAGGGAGAGGGCTGTTAGGGGACAATGCGAGGTGGGAGGGGGGTCGGAGATGGGGGCAAGGCCTGAAAAGTTCAGCTGCTTTAGATCAACTGTGCCAGAGAATCACTGGTTGAAGTGACTGAAAGCTCTGAGCTGGGGCTGGCCAAAATCCTCCTCCTCAGATGGGAACATCCCAAAAGTCTGCAGAAGCTCAGCCTCTGAGGTGAACGTTGTGGCCCAAACCTCTCTCTGCTCTGTACCTCACAGGATTCCAGCCGGCTGTTCCAATCCAGGAGGAAAACTGCCACCGAAGTCTCCCAGCACCTGGGCAGTGAAGTGCCACTTAACCCCGCTGTGATGCACAGACCTTGCCCTGGCTGTCTGCACAGGGCTGAATTTCACCCCTTCTGAGTGTAAGGAAATAATTGGCTGAAGGCCTTTTTCTTTCTGGATGTCTGTCTAGTGGGAAAGAACCATGGGGATTTTTAACCTGTTTCGCTCCCATGCCTGGTGCTTTAATGATGCAGAGAAGGGCTGATGCATTGGTTGATTTCCCCACCTTTTAATCTACTCTCTTTTAACAGGTATTCTAAGCCCCCCCCCACCCCCGTGCATCATATGGGCATTCTTGGGGGCGCAGATTACATCAGACCTGCACCTGAATAAATAATAGGGACTGAAATATGCAGACACTAAAGTTCTGCAGCCAAATTCTCAGGAACCTTCCTCTTCAATATAGGATCAGGATTTTGTTTTGAATTGTTTTATTTTTTTAAAAAGTGCTGAGCAGATGCTACACTGTAAGAAATGGAAACAGAAGCAAAAACTGAAAGACTGTTACTAAAACCAATGAACAGCTGCAGAGAGTGGAGACCCGGCAAAGCAGACAAATGAATACTGCGAGTAAATAACCTGAAAGCAAATGAGGAAGAAAACCTCCTCTGGGTAATTGTGGCTCTTGGGACCAAAATCAGGTTCCTGGTACGTAGCCTGGCTGAGATCATCCCTTTGCCCTGGATCCCAGACCTGGGATTCAAATGTCATTCTCTGTGTGGTGTCCTTATTTTATTCCTAGGAAAGGGATCCCCAAAGGAGGTGCAAGGATCCGGGACTCTAGTGTCTGCCAGAAGCTTCAGCCACCTTCACAGGTAGAAGTCACTGGCTTTCCTACAATGCCACTAGTGCTCTTCTTGATCTCCAGATCTGCTCCCTCCAGCAGGACAGAGACACCCCTTAACTCCCCGAGTCCTGATTTCCTGCCATTCAAGGGGCTGAGGGTTTGCATTGCCTCCACCCCCACCATCCGAGACTTTTCCTATGGGAATCTCCCTAGAGCAGGGAAGAAATCTGTTCTTCCATTAGAACCAGTCTGCTCAGTAAATCCACCCACATTGACCTCATCTCAGCTGCTTTGTTTATCCGAGATTAGTGGTATCTTTGGAAAACCCTTAGCGTGTCGGGGTGTGAGGTGGGGCAGGGGATGCAGGAGCTCCAGCAGATTCCCCTGAAGAACACCACCCTGTCTTTCTCTGCTCAGGTTAGAGCTCGCCCTCCATTGCGGAGGTGAAGACCGGATGGGAGCTGCTGGATTGACCTTGATGTGCCATGTCCTTGTGTGGATGAAGGACCTACATCTCAGGGGTGGCCAGCAGCAGATGTAACACCTGTGTCCAGGAATGGGCTAAATAACCTACATTGAGAGGTAAGTAAAATCATGGCCACATGTAGACATCATGGGAATTGGTGGGGATTGACCCAGGGTCCTTCAGCACAAGCCCCTCTCATTCACTGTCAACAAATCCAGCTCCACCCACTAGACCACACCGCATTCCAGAGCCCCAGATCCCAGGAGCCCTGATTCTCAGACCCAGGGCTCACATCACAAGGCCAAACCTCCTCCTGTTATGGGCGCTGCAGAAGGGAGGATTGGCAAAAAAAACCCTCTACATTCCCCCTGTCAGAGACTGCGGCCACGGGTGACAAGTGAATGAGCTGAGATCTCCCCTGTGGGAATCCGAGGGGCTGCACATTTGGGGTTTCACATGGATGGCCTCTGGCAGCCATTGACAGAGTGTTCCTGGGAGGAGATTTTCCGTCTCTCATAAAGGGTTTCTATTCCCCCAGGTCTCGGCCGCTCAGCAGAATGCGGGAGAGCCGAGTGCTGATGGGCTAGAGGGTCCCAGGAGTCGCTGTGCAGCAGTGGCAGGGTCTGCAGTCACCATGGGCCACACCCTGCGCTCCAGACAACCCAGGCTGGTTCCCTGGATTGCAAAGGGGACTCTGGCTTGGGGAATTGGTGCTGGTGCCTGTGTCCACAGCTGGGATGTTTTCCTGAGGCTACTCCATGGTCCAAGAAGCGCCATGCAAGCAAGAGGAGAATGGACATTAGAGAGCAAGGCCGGGACCTCTGCGGGGCTGCTGCAGTCAAACATCCACAGCCAGAAGAGAGACTATGGGAAACGCACTTTGCTGGCTGGCCACAGCCGCAGCAGCTGTCTCAGAAAGCTCTGCTCATGCTCCAGCCAGCAGAGGCAGGACGAAGAGCCACACAGGGAGAGCCTGGGTTGCAATTAGCAAGCTGCAGTTTTTTCAGTGGATTATGCTGCCCTGACCGTCTATTTCCTGCAATGTGCACATCCAGCCTCCCTGGCTGACCTCAATGGGAGTTAGGTTCTCCGTGCCCACAGGACAGGGCTGGCCTTACCATGAGGCGAACTGAGGCGGCTGCCACAGGTGCCAAACTGTGGCAGGGCACCACTAGGATCCAGAGCGTAGAAAATTGTGTCTGGTGCTGGTGCATATGTTTTCTCTCTGCTGGAGATGCACAGAGCTGGTGGAGTGCTGTGCTGGAGGAAGGGGGAACAAGAGACATAACAGGCAGGCAGGAGAAAAGGGGAGAGGGAATAACAGAAAGCAACAGGAGCTGCAGGGAGGGAGAGGAGGAGGAGCCTCTTATGTACCTCTCGAGCACCCCCAGGAGTCTGGACAGATTAACACCAGCTTGTCAGGGAGCTTCCTATTTCCTGCTGCTTCCTTGAACCCGCTTGAGGAGAACAGGCAGTCAGTCAACTGAAGTAGTAGGAGCCAGTTAGGCCCTTAAGATGCTGATATCTTCCCTCATGCAGACCCTGCTACCGGCCTGCTTATTTGTCCCCTGCCACTCTAGCTGGCACAGAACAGCAGTCATGAGTGAAAGAAGAAAACGCCCCTCTGGGGCAGCATTCAGAAAAGGAAAGACAGCAAAGGAAGCTTTTCTGTCTAAGCAGGAAGGAGCTCTCCTGAGATACACATGGTTCACGTTGAGCCTTCCGGCCCCAGTGAGGATGTGAGTGGTGAGGAGATGCCTGATCTTCCAGGTAGTCAGAGTGCAGGAGACCTGGCAGCTACTGCAGCATCCATATCTCCATCTCAAATGGATGTAACCATGCACATTCCTGAAGAAAAGTGTAGATCAGAGAAGAGTGTGGTGGAGGCACAAGATACAGCTGCTGCTGAGTTTAGTTCCTTAAATCTAGATGATCCAGGACTGTGGACCCACTTGAGCAATAGCCTGAGGGACTTCCTTGTACTGCCTGGGCCACAGCAAGTGAAAAACTTCATGTTCCCCAAAGAAAATGAAAATAGAAGTTTCCATCCAATACATTCCTGGTGTGAAATCCCCAATGGTGACAAAGCGGAGAGGCCTTGGCTTATGTACTGTGATAGACCCAGGGCAGTTGGGTACAGCAGAATAGCAGAAGGCAGATATACTGGCCACTGGATTAACAGTTTTCTGTTCCCTGACTGACCAGAGCAGGGGCTGCTCCAGGCTAATGAGAACACCTGTCTTTAATTAACCTGTAACGAGTCAGGTGAGGCCATTAAGCTAATGTGACCACCTGACTCTAATTAAGGCCCTGCTGATACTATAAAAAGGGCTCACTCCAGTCAGGCAGAGGGGAGCCAGAGGAGAGGAAGTGCAGCTGAAGGGCTCGTTACTGAAGACACCCTCAAACCATCGTTAAAGGAGCCCTAAGGTAAGGGTGAAGAAGGGAGAAGTAGGAGAGCTGTGGGGAAGTGGCCCAGGGAAATGTAGCAACTCTGGCAGTGAAAGGTTGGCTGCCAACAATTGCTACCATTAGGGTCCCTGGGCCGGAACCCAGAGTAGAGGGCGGGCCCGGGTTCCCCCCAACCCACCACTACAGGAACAGCTCCTGGAAGGGGAAGTCAGGTCCCTGTCAGGACAGGAGGCTGAACAGAGACTGTGGGAGTTCTCTCACCAACCTCCTTGCAGCCTATGATGAAAAGGGCTCAGTAGACTGTAACTGCTCCAAAACGTCTGTTAGTCTATAAGGTGCCACCGGATTCTTTGCTGCTTCTACAGAACCAGACTAACACGGCTACCCCTCTGATACTCTGGCCCTAGAGAGAGAAGGGCTACGTGGAGGGTCACAGTGAGCCACTGAGGCTGGCATAAACTGCCTAGAAGCGCAGGACCCACGGGAGCAAGGTCAGAGCTCTGCCACAGTACTCAAAACCCCAGAATGCTGCATACTGTTTTTGTTGCAAACTCTTCCAGTCTAATGTTCCAGCCACACTTAGGCCTGGTCTACACTAGGACTTTAATTCGAATTTAGCAGCGTTAATTCGAACTGACCGCTCAACCGTCCACACCAGGAAGCCATTTAATTCGAACTAGAGGGCTCTTTAGTTCAAATTTGGTACTCCACCCCGACAGGTGGAGTAACGCTAAATTCGACATGGCTAGCTCGAATTAGGCTAGGTGTGGATGCAAATCGAACTTAGTAGCTCCGGGAGCTATCCCACAGTGCACCACTCTGTTGACGCTCTGGACAGCAGTCCGAGCTTGGATTCTCTGACCAGCCACACAGGAAATGACCCGGAAAAATTTGAATTCATTTTCCTGTCTGGGCACTTTGAATCTGACGTCCTGGCTGGACATCGGGGCGAGCTCCACAGCACCTGCAACGATGCAGAGCTCTCCAGCAGAGGAGTTCATGTTATCTGTGAATAGAAAGAGGGACCCAGCATAGACTGACTGGGAACTCTTCGATCTGATCGGTGTGTGGGGCGAGGAGTCTGTGCTTTCGGAGCTGCGCTCCAAAACAGGGAATGCGAAGACCTACGAGAAGGTCTCCAAAGCCATGAGAGACAGAGGATACAGGCGGGATGCAACGCAGCGCCGCGTGAAAATCAAGGACCCCAGACAAGGCTACCAAAAAATCAAAGCGGCAAACGGACGCTACGGAGCCTGCCACCACTGCCCCACCAGTGACCGTGGACTCTGACGATGGGACAGTGTCGACGGCCAGTTCCTCGTTGATGTTCGCGGACGGGGAAGATGAGGAAGGGTTTGTGGAGGACGAGGCAGGCGAGAGCGCTTACAACGCTGGTTTCCCCGACAGCCAGGATCTCTTCATCACCGTCACGGAGATCCCCCAACAACCCTCCCCGGCCATTAACCCGGACCCTGAATCAGGGGAAGGAGCAGTCGGTAAGTGCTTTAACCATGTTAACTTTTATTCTTAATATAACAGGAATCTTAACTGTGTGAAAAGGCGGTCTCTCTAGATATGGGGATAGAACAGAAATCATCCTTGGAGATCTCCACGAAGCTCTCCTTGCGTTAATCGAAAAGCATCAGCAGGAGGTTCCTGGGGAGAGCTGCCTTATTGGGTGCTCCGTGGTAGCACAGTTTTCCGCGCAAGGCTTTCATGAGGTACTCAGGGAGCACTGCCTCCCCGAGCACGGCTGCATCGGGCCCTGGTTCGTGCTAGCTTTCACGCAGCATGCGCTCTCTATCTCCTTCAGTGACCCTCCTCAGGGTGATCTCGCTCGGAGACTCCTGCATCTAATTAGGGTAATTACTGTAATTTTACGCCTGGTCCAAAGTATTTTTAAAAAATCTTCGGACAGACGGCATAGCACAGACTCAGCACGCAGCTGCGTGACGAGCGTAACGGAAAGCCAAAGAATATAATGGACGCTCATGGAGGGAGGGGGGAATGAGGACGCAAGGTATCCCACAGTTCCTGCTGTCTCTGAAAAGTATCTGCATTCTTGGATGAGCTCCAAATGCTTCTACGGTCAAACACAGTGTCTGCGGTGGGTCAGGGCATAGTTCGGCAATTTGCGCACACACCCCACCCACCACCAGAAGTGAAAACAATCCTCTGACTCTTTTACATGTCACCCTATCTTTACTGAATGCTGCAGATAGACGCGATGGTGCAGCACTCAACACCAACATCCTTGCTCCCCCCACGCTATGGATGGCTGATGGTACAAAAAGATGGGTATCCGTCCTCATCATCAGCCTATTGGCACATGGGGCAGTGCAAAAGGGCTGGTAACCATGCCGACTAGCATCAGTAAGGTCGATCAAGGGCGCCTGTCCCTAATTTTTTGATGGCAGATGGTGCAATATGGCTGGTAACTGTCCTCATCATTGCAACAGGGGGCTGAGCTCCATCATTGAGCACCCTTCATTGTAAATAAAAGATTCAATTGCCCCTGGACTAGCAGAGGGATGATGGGCTCCTTCATCCACACTCCTTAATGTCCTGCCTGGACTATCATTGCAGCTGGAGGCTTCCTTCCACTCATTTCTCACAAACAAGTCACTGTGTCTTATTCCTGCATTCTTTATTACTTCATCACACAAGTGGGGGGACAATGGTATGGTAGCCCAGGAAGGCTGGGGGAAGAACGGAATGAACAGGTGGTGTTGTTGCAGGAGCACCCCCTGTGAATAGCATATAGCTCATAATTTATGCAGGATCAGACACAGAGCAGCTGTGCTCTCTGGTTCTATGATACAGTGGTTCTCTAGTACACTTGCCCATAATCTAGGCAGGACTGATTCTATTTTTAGATACCAAAAAGGAGGGATTGACTCAGGGAGTCATTCCCAATTTTTGCTTTTGCGCCCCTGGCTGCTCGGCCAGGGGCACTTATGACAGCAGCAAATGGTGCAGTGCAAAAGGATGGGTAACCATGCCCATCTTATTACCATCTTATTACCAATTTATGGTATGGTAGATGGTACAATATGGCTGGTAACCATCTCTGCTGTCATGCAAAAGCAAAAGCATGCTGCTGTGTAGCGCTGCTGGCCCGCCTCTGTCAGCGGCATCTAGTACACATACGGTGACATACACAAAAGGCAAAACAGTGTCCATGGTTGCCACGCTATGGCGTATGCCAGGGCAATTCTGGGAAAACGGGCTTGAAATGATTGTCTGCCGTTGCTTTCCCGGAGGAAGGAATGACTGGCGACATTTACCCAGAATCCACCGCGAAAATGATTTGTGCCCCAGCAGGCACAGGGGTCTCAACCCAGAATTCACAGAGACAGCCTAGACTCAGTTAATTGTTCGCAAAAATGTATCTTTGCAAGGAATTCACTCCCTGTTTCCCATCTCACAGCTTCCACTGTCTCCAGACCTGCCACAGCATCCCCCTCGCAGAGGCTGGCAAAGATTAGGCGGCGAAAGAAAAAGACAAGGGACAAGATGTTCGAGGAACGTATGGGCTGCTACCTAGCAGAGGCGGACCAGCAGAGCCAGTGGAGGGAGACCGTCTCTCTGTGCCAGCGCTCACACAGCGAACGGGAGGAGAGGTGGCGTGAGGAAGACAAGCAGGCGACTGAAACGCTGCTTGGACTAGTGAGGGAGCAAACAGACACGCTCAGGCGCCTTGTGGATGTTCTGCAGGACCGCAGGAGGACAGAGACACCCTGCAGTGTATCTGCAACCGCACTCCCCTGCCACAAAGTCCCATACCCCCCTCACCGAAAATAATCAGGAGGAGGGGCGGCCGGGGACGTGAATACTGTCACTGCACCACAGCACAGTGCTCAAGTACCCAAAAGCTCTCATACCCTACATTTGCCGAAGTCCTTCACTTCCAGACTCACAGTAGTCCCAATCCCAGTCCCATCCCCTAACTGTCTACTTAATTAATAGAAATGCTTTGCTGTTAATTACTGTTTCCGTTATGTTTTTTCAAAGAAGACTGTGTTTGAATGGGGGGCGTGGGGAAGGGGGTGGTTAATTGCATAGGACAGTCACCTTTCCCAGGGTACAGACACGGGGGCAGGATCAGCAGCGGGTCACACACACGGTGCAGTCAGTAGGCACCCTGGTCGGTTTTTGGAGGTGGTTTCCAGGATCTGTGTGGGCGGGGGAGATGTGACTTTGCAGCGGGGGAGGGCGGTTACAGATCTTATACAGCGGTCCTTGTCCTGGACCGCTGAGTCACGCAGCTGAGGAATCTGTATCCGTCCTCCTCCACCACAAGGTCACATATCCGCCCGCACACAGAATTCCATAAAGAGGGATGGCAGGCTCCGTTGAAAGAAGCATTCCGGCACTGCGGACCGCTCTAGGAGCAGGAGCCTGTCATTCCTTGAGTTTAGAGGCGGTCTTTACATCACCGCACACCCTACCCAGCACAGCCTGCGTCCCAGTTTCAACCCTTTCACGAAAAGTCATGAATAAAGAAACCTTTCTTCAGTAACAATGGGATATGTATTTTATTTTTACACGTGTGTTGGAAGTGGGGGAAACGGGGTGAACGGGGTATGTAACCGAAGAGGAGAGTCAACAGTAACTGGGTAAAGAAACAGGGGCAGGTTCAGCTTCTCTGTAAAGAAACTGAACAGTCACAGGTCACGCTGCTCGCTGCTCGCTGGTATTTGAAGAGTTCCTTGTTGCTGTCCCAGGCGCCTGTATAGGGCTTCATGAGCAAGTGCATTAGCGGGCAGGCTGGGTCCCCGAGGATGACTATAGGCATCTGCACATCCACAACAGTTATTTCGTGGTCCGGGAAGAAACTACCTTCCTGCAGGCGTCTGAGCAGCCCACAGTTCCTGAAAACACACGCATCATGAACCTTGCCCGGCCACCCGACGTTGATGTTTGTAAAACGTCCCCTATGGTCCCCCAGTGCTTGCAGCACCATTGAAAAGTAGCCCAATTTCTCAGCAGCTGCCTGTGGAAGAGGTGGACGATAAAGTGCGAGGAGGAGAAAACGGCAATGATCGCAGCGGGCTCCATGCTTGCAGTGCTGTGGCGTCCACGCTGTCACTGACCAGAAAAGTGCACGAACAGATTGCCCGCAGGCGCTTTCAAGGAGGGAGGGAGGGAGGTTGTGATTGACGGTTCAATGACGACACTTACCCAAAACCACCCTCGACACATTTCTCCCCCCAGCAGGCATTGGGGGCTCTACCCAGCATTCCAATGGGCAGCGGGGACTGCGGGAACTGTGGGATAGCTTCCCACAGTGCACCGCTTCCAAAGTCGACGCTGGCCCCGTGAATGTGGACTCAGAAATTCGAATTAGTGTATTTAGTATGGATACACAAATTCGACTTCATAAGGTCGAATCCACAAATTCGAACTAAGTTGATTCGAAATAGTCTTGTAGTGTAGACAAGGCCTTAGTCTATAAGGTGCCACAGGATTCTTTGCTGCTTCTACAGAACCAGACTAACACGGCTACCCCTCTGATACTCTGGCCCTAGAGAGAGAAGGGCTACGTGGAGGGTCACAGTGAGCCACTGAGGCTTGCATAAACCGCCTAGAAGCGCAGGACCCACGGGAGCAAGGTCAGAGCTCTGCCACAGTACTCAAAACCCCAGAATGCTGCATACTGTTTTTGTTGCAAACTCTTCCAGTCTAATGTTCCAGCCACACTTAGTTCTACAGGAACAAAGGACTGGACAAATCTGGCTAGAAATGGGGCATGCCACAAGAAGGCAGCAAATCAGCAGAGAGCATTCCAGAGGTGGAAAGAGCTTGAGATGAGCCTAAGGTTAAAGGCCACCAGAGATGATGAGCATCAAGAGAAGATTGCATCAGAGTTCTGAAAAGGCTCTTTGCCATTGTGAGGGGGCTTGCTACCCAAAACCTAGCACTGCGCGGCACTTCAGATCAGCTGCATGTGCCAAACAATGGGAACTTCTGCATAGAACCTCCTCACCACACAAGTTCCCCAACCCACCACCCTTTCTTTAATCATAATAATAATTCATAATAAACAAATGACTATTCATCAAAAGAAAGAAAGAACGTCCTAGTTCTTACATCTCCTGCTTTCTTTGTCTGTGTCAGTCTTCCTCAGATCATAGGGGCTTTGTATCAGGGAGTGTCCTTACTTTCTCTGGCTTGTAAAGCGCACACTAGTGATACTGACCCGATAAATAATGGAGACATCACACACACACAAATAACCAAGCCCTTTGTTATGGAGACTGTTCTCCTCAGTAAAGCAAGCTATAAACGTTAGGAAATGCACATAGGACTAAAAGGCTGCAAAGTGAAGCACTCTCAAGTTAGGAAATACCAGAATAAGCATTGCCTGTGCAACGTTAACTCTGCAAGAAATGAGGCAGGGATCCTACAGGCAACAGACTCCTTCAATACACAGCCCCAGAGCATAAACCCCTGTGCGCTGAATAAGGCAGGGGTCCTGTGGGAAAAAAATACTATGGGATCATGTCATTAAAGTCTGCATCATCCTGCAAATGCACAAGAGGACTGAATTGAGGGTGCCAGGGCAACACTTCTTTGGACATTTGCTAACCTGAGAATGCTTCACTTTGTAACCTTTTCATCCTGTTTAAAAGCCTTGACTTTGTATTTCCTAATGATTTTATTGATGAAAGCAAACGTGAGTAACATTAAATGAAGGGTTTTTGTTTGTTAATTTCCTTTGGGTTTTTTTAATAGAAAGAAAATCTTTTATCTTTGTGCTGTGTAAGGGGGTGACCCCCCCCCCCCGCTCCAGCCTGGAAGTTGTTGGAAAAGCCCTGCAGAGGGCTGGGGCTGGGCAAGGTAAAATCCTGGCTGACTGGGGGAAGTAGCTGCAGCTGGGGCCATGCCTCAAACTGAGCGACAGGGCCTTATAAGAAAGCCAGGGAAGCCGGAAGGATCAGTCTCTCTCTGTCGGTCGAGGGAGAAGGGCCTGGCTGCCTGGTGCCGTGGAGGTGAGTCTAGGGAGATTAATAACATCCTTTTCTGTAACGCAAAGTTGGAAACTATTCAATGTGGTTCAGTAATGAAGATGTTAATGAACACGGACCCTACCAGCAATCTCTACTTTCTACCAGAAATCTCCACCAAACTGGATGCATTACCAGATATTAATGCCCTTGCATTACTCTCTTTCAGCTAGAGAGAGAAGTTCCACTTCTAGGGTGGTATTTGCCAGAATCATTCTTCATTGAAAATAAGGTGCTAAATTTCCATTTCTCCAGTATTTCATTACCTCCTGAATTGTCCCTGAGTTTAAAAAAAAAGGAATGGTAGTGGATCAGTAAGCTTGTTAGACACATCACCCAGAACAGCTGATTTGTACAGTAGGCATTCACATTTCCCAAGTACTTCCTTACCAGCTGTTTATCAGCAATAGTTATTTTGCAGAGTCAGCATTCCTTACTAATTGCTTGGACTTCTTTTCTAGATTTTGTATTGAAGACAAATTTAGAAAGAGTTTTGGATCTCAGTCAGTTTTCTGCCACTATGTAACATACAGATTAACTAATCAGTTTCCAAATCTCAGAGCAGCAGAAGATGCATCCAATTATTGTGAGCCTTAACTTTATCTGACAAAACCAACAAACTTGGAAGCAAAGGAAAGGGTCCGTTTCAGCTCTATCAGTGCTAGAACAGAATTACTCTTTTTCTTCTAAGTCTGGGGAATTCAGTGCATGTACATGCTTAAAAGCATATATAATGGCAGAAAAAGGGTAGAGAATGAAGGCCACGTGGGCCACTCTTGGCAGAAGTCCTCACACAATAGGTATGGATGATATTTCAGGGCACAGATATCTCTTGTGAAATTGTATCACTTTGATTTGTATGGTTTTTTGGGGTGTGACCTTCAGTGCCAGTGAAAGATGCTGGCCTGGTAGCCCGGAAGAATGAAGATTTCCATTCATTCACAGAACAGGTTCTACACAGGCAGAACAGGCTTCACTACCAATGTTCCTCACCTCTGCCTGGAGCCCTGCTAGGGCTCCAAGCAGTTCAACGTCTATTGCTCATTGAGACTCAGGGCCTCTGTTGGCAGTACGCACAGGATTGCAATTAGTGTCAATTCCATTTTTGTGATGTGGCCAATTTGCTAAGAACTGGCCTGACATGTTTGACCCAGGCTGTTTTGTTAAAGTTGTTTTTTCTTCAGTGCCCCTTAAAAACAGAGCAGGGAGCCCCCAGACCGAGCTTTAGAAATGTGCCCTCTGGTTTGACTGGCTGCCCCAGGACCACCCCACCCGCCGGGGGCTTTCTTTGCCATCCCAGGCTGCTGTGCCCTGCCCCAGAAGCTGGCCCACATACTGCTGGCCCTCGGCACAGCGGCAGGGATCACTGTCCAGCCTCACCCCCTGCCTGCAGCGCTGCTGGCTGTTCTGGCTGTACTTACTGTCCGCGAGCTCTCCCTGGCCAGCCTCCTGGGCACGCGCGGGGACCCCGGACTCTGCGGAGAGAGGAAAGAGGCATCATCAGCATGCGCCCCATGGTGGGAGGGTGTGTGAGTGTGCTTGGTCCGAGCTCCGCAGTGAATCAGTGAAAGGTGTCAGTGTCTGGCCGAGAAAGACAGGGCAGTGGGCAGGGGAGCAATGCGGGGACGCGGGGGAGGCCGGGCAGGAGCAGCCTTGGGCACAAGGACCCCGAGCCACCACCCTCCTCCACTGAGCCCCAGTGCCCCTTCCCTGCTGCACCCCTCCACTGTGCCCCCAGCCCCCTCCACTAAGCCCCTGTACCCCTCCACTGAGCCCTGGTGCCCACTCCCCACTGTGCCCCTCCACTAAGCCCCTGCACCCCTCCACTAAGCCCCCACCACTGAGCCCTGGGCCCCTTCCTGGCTGGGCCCCTCCACTGTGCCACCACTGCCACTGTACCCTCTACATCCAGCCACTGAGCACTGTGCCCATCCACTGAAGCACTGTCCCTGTGCAGCCCCCCAGAGCCACTGAACCTGCTGCGCCCCATGGTACTGCCCACAAGGCCAAGCTCTGAACTCCTGCAGTACTGAACTGATCATGAGGGGATGTGTCACTTTGGAGAATTCAACTAATTCTCTATTCTAGTAATGCCCACAGGCCCTGATCCCGAGCAGGGCCTTGTGCTGTGTGCTGTACCAACTTAGACTTAGACTTCTCTGACTGTGACTCACCTCAGTTTAGTTTCCTGAGGACTGAAATGCTTTAGTTATTGGGCTCAATATAGCAGTATCTGTGAGAAATGTAATGGCCTGTGCTATGCAGGAGGTCAGACTATCTGAGCTAGTGCAGTGACTCTCGATCTTTACAGACTACAGTACCCCTTTCGAGAGTCTGACTTGTCTTGTGTACCCCAAGTTCCACCTCACTTAAACTATCTGCTTACAAAATCAAAGCTAAAAATACAAAACTGTCACGGCACACTACTACTGAAAAATTGCTTCCTTTCTCAATTTGACCATATAATTATAAAATAAAACCATTGGAATATAAATATTGTACTTACATTTCAGTGTATGGTATATAGACCAGTATAAACAAGTCATTGTCTGTATGAAATTTTAGATTATAGTGACCTCGCTACTGCTTTTTATGTAGACTGTTGTAAAACTAGGCAAATTTCTAGAGAAGTTGACATACCCCCTGGAAGACCTCTATGTACCCCGGATTGAGAACCACTGATCTAGTGGTCCCTTCTGGACTTAAACACTATGAAACTATGAAAAATGTTTAAAAAAACAAACAAACAAACAAAAAAAGGGGTTAAATAGAGCAAAATCTGAAACTTTAGCTAAGTGCTGGCCTAGAATATCTCAGCTTTGCTACAGCTGCTGCCCTTTTTTGGCAGTAGTAACTAGCAGAAAGAGAGGGAGTTTTGTGCTGTCCTAGAAGAAATGGTAACCAGCGCTCATCCATGCAAGCAGTCCAGTGAAAAGTGTTTTGTGATCAGTTTGTAACTAGGTCAAGTGAGAGGATTGTGTGGTTGCACTAGGCCTCTCAAGCGATTAAAAACATTAATTGTGATTAATTGTGCTGTTAATAATAGAATACCATTTATTTAAATATTTTGGATGGTTTCTACATTTTCAAATATACTGATTTCAATTACAACACAGAATACCAGGTGTACAGTGCTCTCTTTATATTTATTTTTATTACAAATATTTGCACTGTAAAAAACAAAAGAAATAGTATTTTTCAATTCACATCCTACAAGTACTGTAGTGCAATCCCTTTATCGTGAAGGTTGAACATAAATATGTAGAATTATGTAAAAAAAACCCGCAAAACCTGCATTCAAAAATTAAACAATGTAAAACTTGAGAGCCTACAAGTCCAATCAGTCCTACTTTTTATTCAGCCAATCGCTCAAAGAAGTTTGTTTATATTTGCAGAAGATAATGCTCCTTGTTTCTTGTTTATCTCACCTGAAAGTGAGAACAGGGGTTTGCATGGCACTGTTGTAGCTGGTGTCACAAGGTATTTACATCTTAGTTGCACTAAAGATTTATATATCTCTTCATGCTTCAACCACCATTCCAGGGGACATGCATCCATACTGATGATGGGTTCTGCTCGATAACGATCCAAAGCAGAGCGGACCGACAAATGTTCATTTTCATCATCTGAGTCAGATGCCACCTGCAAAAAGATGATTTTCTTCTCTGGTGGTTCAGGTTCTGTAGTTTCTGCATCAGAATGTTGCTCTTTTAAGACTTCTGAAAGCATGTTCCACACCTTGTCCTGCTCAGATTTTGGAAGGCACATCATATTCTTAAACCTTGGATTGTGTGCTGTAGCTATCTTCTTTGCATTTCGTCAAATTTGCAGTGAAAGTGTTCTTAAAATGAACAACATGTACTGGATCATCATCCGAGACTGCTATAACATGAAATATATGTCAGAATGTGGGTAAAATAGCGCAGGAGACATATAATTCTCCCTCAAAGAGTTCAGTCACAAAAAATAATGCGTTAATTAAATTTAACGAGTCATCAGCATAGAAGCATGTCCTCTGGAACAATGGCCGAAGCATGAAGAGGCATATAAATCTTTAGCGCATCTGGCATATAAATATCTTGCGATGCCGGCTACAACAGTTCCATGCGAACACCTGTTCTCACTTTCAGGTGACAGTGTAATTAAGAAGTGGGTAGCATTATCCAGGGCTGGCTTTAGGCCGATTAGCCCAATTTCCCTGAATTGGGCCCCGCGCCTAAGAGGGCCCCACGCTAGGGCCCCGTGCCTTAGGCACCTTTTAATTTTTTTTTGTTTATTTACCCAGCCGCAGTCCAGCTTTATGAAGGGCGGGGCATGATTTGAATACCCGGCAGCAGTCCGGGGCTTCGGCAGCATTTCAGTGGTGGAGGGGTCTGCTCCGGGGCTCTTTGGTGGCGGGGGGTCCTTTGGTGCTGCAGAAGACCCAGAGCAGACCCCCTGCTGCTGAAGCCCCGGACCACCACCAGGTATTCAAATTGGGCCCCATCCTTCATAAAGCCAGCCCGGAGCAATATCCCCTGTAAATGTAAACAAACTTGTTTCTCTTAGCGATTGACTGAACAACAAGTAGGACTGAGTGGACCTGTAGGCTCTAAAGTTTTACACTGTTTTGTTTTTGAGTGTAGTTATGTAACAAAAAAAATCTACATTTGTAAGTTGCACTTTCATTATAAGAGATTGCACTACAGTACTTGTATAAGGTGAATTGAAAAATACTATTTTGTTTATCATTTTTACAGTTCAAATATTTCTAATAAAAATTATATAAATTGAGCACTGTATACTTTGTATACTGTCAAGTATCAGAGGGGTAGCCGTGTTAGTCTGGATCTGTAAAAGCAGCAAAGAGTCCTTATAGACTAACAAATGTATTGGAGCATGAACTTTTGTGGGTGAATACATGTATGCATCCGACGAAGTGGGTATTCACCCACAAAAGCTCATGATCCAATACATCTGTTAGTCTATAAGGTGCCACAGGACTCTTTGCTGCTTTTGTATTCTGTGTTGTAATTGCAATCAATATATTTGAAAATGTAGAAAAACATCCAAAAATATTTAATAAATGTCAATTGGTATTGTTTAACAGTGCAATTAATCACAATTTTTTTTAGTTAATCATGTGAGTTAACTGTGATTAAATCGACAGCCCTAGTTTGCACTAGTCATCCGGTTTACTCATAAAGGATAAATGGACACAAGTCAGATATTAGGAATGGCAATATACAAAAACCTGTAGGAGAACACTTCAACCTCCCTGGCCACACAATAGCAGATGTAAAGGTGGCCATCTTACAGCAAAAGAACTTCAGGACCAGACTTCAAAGAGAAACTGCTGAGCTTCAGTTCATTTAAGCAGCAAAGAGTCTTGTGGCACCTTATAGACTAACAGACGTTTTGGAGCATGAGCTTTCGTGGGTGAATACCCACTTCATTGGATGCAGTTCATTTACAAATTTGACACCATCAGCTCAGGATTAAACAAAGACTGTGAATGGCTAGCCAACTACAAAAGCAGTTTCTCCTCCCTGGGTGTTCACACCTCAACTGCTAGAAGAGAGCCTCACCCTCCCTGATAGAACTAACCTCATTATCTCCAGACTGATTCTTGCCTTCATATTTATACCTGCCTCTGGCAATTTCCATGACATGTGTCTGACGAAGTGGGGGTATTCACCCACGAAAGCTTATGCTCCAATATATCTGTTAGTCTTTAAGGTGCCACAGGACTCTTTCTTGCTGTTTAATCATGTCTGTCAAGGTGCATTCTGGGAACACTGGGCAGTATCCTTCCCTCATGCTCCAAGAACATACATGGCATCAAAAGTACATGGGGCAAAGAACTCGGGGATGCTTATGGCACAGAGTTTGGAGGAAGGAGGACCAGCCAAACTGCAGAATGTCAGGGTGCTGAACCAGCTTAAGGGCATCCTGCTGGGTCAGCCCAGGCCTTGGGCCACAGTGACACATGGTCAGCTGCCTCAGAAAGTACTCACCATGGCGGGTTTTAGAATCACCCACATCTCCTGTTAAAAACCAGTTCCCAAATCCTATGGACACAAGACACAGTTAGAGCCAACCAAGCCAGCAGGCTGTAGACTGGGTTCAAAGTGGGAGTGAGGCCAGGGTTTTCCTTCGGTAGCCTGTCTGTGAGTGATTATGGAGGGGGGAAGAGTCCAGGATGACACTGACGGGACATGAAGGAGGGGACTTTAAGGGGAACTGAGGAGTGGCGTTTTTGCCAGACTGAGTGGACTACAGGGCATCCAAGAGAAGGTGTCTGCCACAGAAGAGCAAGAGGTCAGGAATAGAGAGGTAGATTTGTGAGGTGTTTTATGTGCAAGTATTTATAGATGGCTTAAGGCTATATTGGAAAGTAAGGTAGGTGAAATGTGAATTGCTGTGGGCTTATGAAAAGTCAATCATTTCAGACATTTTATTACGGTCTTAGAATGAAATAATTATTCTAAGAGCAGAACCATATGATTTTGTACAGATGGATTTTCAGACATTTTTGACGAAGTTTTATAATGGATTATTGTAAAACTGCTTTAAACGGATGATTTAGAACAGGTCAGTAGGGAGATAGCAGAAGGTTGGAGATAAAGGTGTCTCTTCTTTGTGGAGATTGGGGAAAGTGGAGTCCTCCAGGGTTCTGTATTGGGACCAGCATTTTAAAACTAGTTTAAATAATGGTTTAGATGAAGTTCTAGTTAAAGTACTCACAGTGATACAGACCCCAGTGCTGCAAATATTTATTCACATACTTAATTTTATGCAGATGAGTAGTGCCATTGGCTTCAGTCAGATTACTCAGGGAGTAAAGTTAAGCATATGTATGCTTGCAGGATTGAGGCCTGCATTTGAAGATGATACTAAACGTTTTGGGGGGTTATCAGTAACTCACTGAAGTTTAAAAGGGGGGGTGTAACTGTAACCATAGCAATGATGCCCTCATTCGACATATGGCTACTGGGTGGTAAAGCCATTTAAATGCCTTTTCAAGCTTAGCTTTTGTACCACAGTCCCTATAGGAGAGACTTAGTGGATTGCTGCTAGCACATCATTATCCTATCATTCAGCATCAAAAGGCCTCCTTGTGTCTATCACTCTTTTCACAACAAAGCACCATGAGGAAACCACAGGATACAGTTTTCAGAGTAGCAGCCGTTTACCTTTAGTCCTTTTGGTAGGATGTCCATCTGTTTGCATTTGGAAAGGAAGATGTCTGTCTGTCTGTATCTGTTTGAGTTTTTTCACAGTACACGGTACAGTGGGGTTCCACTGTTTGCTGCCTATACACAAACATGCCTGGCCCAGCTCCATACACACTGCGGCTCTGACTGGGTTCTGGCGGCTTCTAAAGCATGCTCACTGCGAGGGTCACTGGAGGGCTCACAAACTACCCTAGTCCTTTACACTCCTGCTCAGAATGTTCCCCAAAACCTACCTGGGGGTCCCCGCTGGGTTTTCGGAGACTCATATGACCAGGCTCCATTTGATGCATGGGCGTCACGGGGGTGTGATATCCATTCGCTGTAAGGAACACACAGAGGAGGTTAGAAGGTCTGCTCTAGGCAGCAAATTCTTAAATACAGACTTTCAATGGTTCTTGGTCACTTTATTTATCATAAAGGTAAACTCACAGAACCCTGTAACAGGATACTTCCCTTCCCTACGTGCCGTCTTACCCCAGAAGTGCCTGAACTGAACAGACCTCTAAACAGGCATGGGCCTGACTCGATAGAATTGGACGGGGCAATGCCAACCCAGAACCTAGTAGTGTGGCTCGCCTCTGGGCCCAGGCCTCCTCTCACTGCTCCGGGGCAGGCTGAAGTCAGCAGAGTTAGACGGCTGTAGAAAGGGTCTACGGAGACGCCCTAGAACTTGAATCAATTCCTAACAGCCTACTTCGTCCCCCCCATGTGGCAGATACTAGTTCCCCTTCTGTTCCACAAACCAGCACCCTGAAAACCAGAGGCAAAGGACAACAATCCAACGCTGATTATATTTTAAAACTGCATGATTTGAAAGCCCGTCCCTTGATTTTCTCAAGCCTGACTTGTGGCTGCTTGGGGCTGGATACTGCATCTGCTCCTTGAAAAGCCGACCCCTAAGCATAAAGCAGAAACCAGTCCTCACAACAAATAATGAGTGCAAAGGACTTCTGCACCCTCAGTTTTCAGGGGCTCATGCATCCTAGATCCTCCTTTTCAGAGCATTTAGCTTGGGTCCATGCCCAAATCTGAATGTCTCCCTAAGGGACGGATGTCAGCAGCTGCCTGTTGCACAGAGCCTGAGAAATGGGGATAGAGGACACTGATCCTGCCCCAAGTGAGGGAGGGATCCATGTACATAGCTCTCATTATCTGCTCCTGGCTCCACCAGATGCTGGATGATTGCTCCAGAAGGTGTTTGTGGAAACAGCCATTTCTACTGCTAATGGCTGTTCCCCTGGGCTGTGACTCACTGGAGGGTTCCTGGGAGACTGAATATCAGGCAGGCAGCTGCAGGGCTATTAGAGCTCTGCCATTACCCTGTCAGGCTGATGGTATGAGCCGCCACGGAGCTCAAAGTGGCACCTCAACTGGGACTGTGTAAGGCCGTAGGAGTGAGGGAGGGGTGTTGGGAGAGACAAACCTGCAGTGCTGTGTTGCTGTGCTCTTAGAAATGAGTCACTGTTTATGTTCTGGGAGCACATGGCGTGAGGTCAGGACTCCTTTGTGCTGTGCACAGGACACACAGGGAAGCAAACTGACCCTGCCCCAAAGAGATTATAATCTGAATAGACCAGACAGGCAAACACAAAGAGGCAAGATCCTAGCCAGGCTGGAAAGAGTTACTTACATGATCGTTATTGGATTTGTGCCTTTCATAGGAATCTCTAATTGCAAATTGTAAATGTTCTATAAATAGAGCCCTGTAAATCTGCAGGTATCCACTTTATATCTGTGGATATCCACTGACCATTACCACAGATAGCAACGCGGATGCGAATACACAGTAGGGTTCTGACACGGATCCTCCATCTGCCCTGGGCGGTGGACCGGGGGGGCAGGAACACGGGCTGGAGGCTGCTCGGGCTCTGAGCTTGGGACACTTGGTGAGGGGCTGCTTGGGCGCCCCACCCAGAACAGGTGGAGGATCCCCAAAGCTGCCACCGTGGCTCTCCCTGACTGAGCTCCGGCAGAGGGGATGCCTCGGAGCCTCAGCCTGGTCCTCAGTGTAGAACTCTGCAAATCTCTGGATGTGAATATCCACAGATAATTTTTGCGGTTAGCAGATTGGCTGTAGATACACATTTCTGTATCCGCGCAAGGCTCTACCTATAAATTGCAGGCTACAAATCTAGGAACAATTGGTCAAAAGACAAACAACTAACAAAGAGAGTCTTCTCTGAGAATAAGACACCTCTCCTTGTGAAAAACACAAGGCTGGCATACACTTGTACTTTATCTTAAAAAAACCCAAACAAGTTGTAAAGAGGTTTGGTTTATTCAGGATATTACAAAGATGAGTGATGCTTAAGATGTGCAACCAGAGTCATAAACAAAGCCATACAAGCACCCTATTCACCCTTCCTCTTTGCAAAGAGAAAAACCTTTAGTTTTAAACCCACACAAAGAATTCTAGGAATATCCTCACTGAAACTGATTGATATGTTTTCTAAAGCCTTCATTCTTCAAACTTTAGGAACATTTATGATTGGAAAATGTTTTACAGAAGACTGATTACTTCTAACTCATGGTTTTCTCTCGAAGGTGAACCTTTGAGTTGTCTTTCAAACACTTAAGATGAAATAAGCTTTGTTTGAGATGTTTATTTGCAAATGTTTTGTATTTAAATTCAATCACTCCATACAATAACTGCCCGATACCATTGTTATATGAATAGTGAGATGTTTTCTGTACAAATATGGAATCAAATGACCTTGCTAGAACTGAGAACTAATATAAGAAGCCACTTGGGTATAAAATTATTTATATTCATTGGGAAATGAATTAGTTATCTGCCAGGGCTTGAGCAACTCCTTATCAAATTCAGGAAGACAAGAAGAACTTCTCCACGGATAGTTAAGAAGAAAAGACAGTGTTTTATTTGATCACCCTTTAAGTTTAAAGACTCTCTTTAAGAATAATTTGTATTTAAAAATGATGTTAAGGGCTGAAATATAGGCGGAAATAGCAATGTTTGTATTCATTTGAAACAGAATTTCAACTCCTATTAAAACCTGATGGAACTAATGGGCTAGCTCAGAAAATGGAACGAATAAAAGAGTTACAGCCCTGCTGCACATGCATACCTAGAATGGAAGACACGACCAAAATCAGCCCATGAAGGTGTTGAGCCAATGAAAGGTGACAGTGGCTGATACTTGACTCCAGTCAAGCCCTTGAAAGAGATGTGCTGTCCAGCTCCAGTCAGATCATGGAAAGAGAGGAGTATAATTCCTCTGAAGTGAGAGACTCTCTCTCCGATTATGGTTTTATGCTCTTACACACACTCTGCTGCTTCTGTTGAGTCTGAACTTTTTATGAGTTTAAACTTAATCCAGACTTGATGTCTCTATCTGAAACTTTTAATCAAAGCTCTGACCTGCGAACTACTCATGACACCTCCCCCTCCCAATAAGTAGCCATCTCCTCCTTTGTCTTTTCTAATTTACATTTTAACCTGTTTTATCCTGTAGAATCTTGATTGATTATGCATGACCATTATGATCTGTTAATCACTTTGTTTACTTCTGTGTATAAACATTGATGCTCACCCCTAATAAACTTGCCACACTTACTCCGAAGCTCTGCTTTTAAGCTAAGGATGGTGTGAGCCCGTTGATCAACGAATTGTTGTCTGGTCTCTGACAGATCTCTGAGCCCTATACCAACTCCGCACAAACTCGGGTGCTGGAGAGGTGAGTAGGACTTGCTTTTTACCTAACAATTTGGGGGCTCGTCCGGGATTCCTTCTGGTGCGGTGCCTCTGTCCAGTGGTCAGACCACTCACATATGAATTGGCAGGCGCCACGGGAGATTTCTCCCAGCCAATTCAATATTGAGGGGTCGTGTACTGGACAGCAGGATAAACGCCAGTTGGAGGGCTCCTGTCAGACACCATGGGTCAAGGGACTAGCGTGCCTCTTGAGAGTCCGCTGGGGATTGTAAATAAGTTATGGAATGAAGGGAAACTCCCAGTACAGACAGGAATGTCTAGGAGGAAGTTGTACACACTGTGTGTAAGGAATTGGACTGGGTATACCGCGGTATTGGCCGACCCGGAGATGAGGTGGCCTTCGTATGGCTCTTTCGAACAGGCTGCCTTAAGAGGAGTAAGGAGCCAGATCGAAAAAGACCATCCGGAACAGTTATGTTACTGGTTTTGTTGGGACACAGCAGCAGAGCTGTGGAAATCTTTAAAAATTATGGCAGTCAGGTATTCTCCCGAGAGTGAACCCCCTCCATGTTATTTCGATGAAGGGTGTAAACCACGGCGTGTTTTAACTCGTCAGTTGGTCCCCACTGCACCTGCCCCTATTCCTCCGCAAGGGGACTCTCTCCAGAGCGCAGAGGGGAATCTGCAGGACTCCAGATTGGAATCTCTGCAGAGGGATAAGGAGGAATTGGAGGGGCACACCTCGGAAGGAGTTTTGCATGGGAGAAAGAAAGGGAAAGTAGCAGAAAGAAAGAGAAAAAGGAAGAATATAAGTTGATGGCTTTAGCTTTTCGCGGTGGTATTCGAGGCAGAAGCCGTGGCCGTGGCAGGGGATTTCAGGGTGCTCGGGGAAGAGGGTCCTGGCAACCCCAGCCATCAGGAAATTGTTTTCAGTGCGGACAGCCCGGTCACTTTAAACGTGAATGCCCCTGGGGACGCCCAGAGGGTCCGGTCGCATCCGCAGATACTTACACCAGGGACGAATACACCCCTGCACCACCAGCCCAGCCCGTTCCTCAGGCCTGGATCAACTACGGGCAACAGCAGCAGCTGCAGCAAACTCAGCCTTCTCAATGACGGTACCCCGGGGGTGAAGGCAAACAATGTGATGGTCTTATTTCCTTAATGTCTTTAGCCGGCTCCTTCCTCACTTTCTCCCCTCCCAGCAAAGAGCCTCGTCTAACCCTTTCAGTCCAGGGACTGCCTGTCTGTTTCCTCATTGATACTGGAGCTACTTTCTCTCTTTTAAATCATGCCCCCTCTCCCTGGCTATCCTCTGAGGTTAAAATTGCAACTGGGGTGGAAGGCAACCCACAGTCTCTGGGACTCACTTTGCCTCTAAATGTCATTTATGCTGATAAATGTTTTTCTCACCGTTTTCTTTTTTCCCCAGCTTGTCCGATCCCTTTGGGCCGGGATTTACTCTGTAAGCTTGAGGCTACTTTAACCTGCACTCCTGAAGGGGTAGGATTATTGATGACAGTGTTAGGAGATTCGGCCCCAGCTCAAGGTAATTGGGAAACCCCCCCCCCTCTCTCTCCCCTGACCTCACTGACTTGCCTTCAACCCTCTGGGGAATTTCTGACACTGATGTTGGCCTGCTCCTTTCGGCAGAGCCAGTAAGGATTCAAGTGAAGCCCTCCTTAGCCCCCCCGTCAGTCCTGGAGACCCTATTCGTTGGCGCTTTGTACAGGATCTACGGGTTGTTAATCAGTATGTGGTCCCTCTTCATGCAGTAGTTCCTGATCCAGCTACTATCATCAGCCAAATCCCCTGGGATGCTGAGTGGTTCACTGTTATTGACTTAAAATCAGCCTTTTTCAGCATTCCTGTGCACCCAGACTCTCAATATCTCTTTGGTTTCACCTGGGAGGGACAAAGTTATGTCTGGCAACGACTTCCTCAAGGCTACAGAGACAGCCCCACGATTTTCAGCCAATGCCTCCGCCACGACTTGGAAGGCTTCACCAGTCCGCAGGGATCCACGTTAGTCCTATACGTAGATGACATCCTACTAGGTAACCGCGAAGAAGCCGCCCTCCGCATCGATGGTAAGGCACTTTTATTATACCTACACACCAGAGGCCACAAGGTAGACCCTAACAAGATTCAGTGGGTCTCACAAAAGGTCTGATATCTGGGCTTCCTGTTAACCCCAGAGGGGAAACAAATGAACCCAGTCCGCATAAAAACTATCCAAAACTGCCCTCTGCCAAACACCAAGAAACAACTTCGAGGTTTCTTAGGATTAATTGGCTTCTGTCGCCCCTGGTTGCCGTCCTGCGGGGAGTTAAGCAAACCGCTCCACCGACTCACTGCTAACCTTGCTCCTGACCCTTTGCAGTGGTCCCCAGACACGATCCAAGCCTTTCAGTTACTCAAGGACAGTGTGGCCTCCTCCATGTCTCTCCGCCCCCCCCCCCCCCCAATTACAGCAAACCCTTTCACCTTTTTGTCCACGAGAGGGGTGAAATTGCTAGTGGCGTCCTTACCCAGCTGAGCGGGCCCCACCATTTCCCGCTTGCTTTTTACTCTCAGCAGATCGACCCTGTCGCTCAGGGAACCCCATCCTGCACCCGGACTCTGGCAGCAGCTGCCCTGCTGATCACAAAGGCAAAGAGCCTGACCCTGGGTCATTTTACCACGGTCTGGACCTCTCATGCCTTGTCAGCCCTTCTGCGTAGGGGCACGACCCAAGTCTTTTCGGCCCATCGTCAGCAACAGCTAGAGGCCGAACTCTTAGAAAACACTAACCTAATTTTTAAAAGGTGTGGGCCCCTTAATCCAGCTACCTTGCTTCCTGACCTGCCAGTCCTCCAGGATCAGCACGATTGTGTGGAAGTAGTTCATAGCATCTTACAGATAAGGAACAACCTGTTTGACGTGCCACTGGACAACCCTGATTGCATCCTCTTCTTGGACGGAAGCTCTTTCTATGTTGATGGCAAGCGTTTCACCGGTTATGCAGTCACCTCTGAATGAAACATTCAAAAGGCCGCCTCACTGCCAGGCAACTGGGGAGCCCAAGCTGCCGAACTCTATGCCCTGCCCGAGCTTGCCAGTTGGCCGCTGGTAAGACCGTTACCATTTTTACTGATAGCAAGTATGCTTTTGGAGTTGTGCATTGTCACATCCACCTCTGGAAGTTTCAAGGTTTCCAGACAGCTGCCGGTAAACCCATTCAGCACCTCCCCCTCATCCACAAGCTTTTGGACGCCCTCCAAGAACCCTCGGTCCTGGCTGTAGTTCACTGCCGGGCCCATACTAAAGATGATAGCCCCGTCACCCGTGGGAATGCCCTGGCTGACGCCTCCGCCAAGACGGCTGCCGTCTTACCCTTAGCCATGCCCACGTTGGCTATTGTAACCTCCTCCTTTACTCCACCGCACCCCGTACCGGTACCCGCTGCTAAACTACAGTCGTGGGAGAGCCTCGGAGCCACTCTGGTCAAAGGGACCTGGCTTATGCCGGATGGCCGAGCCTGCCTCCCTCGCTCCACATACCCCGTGGCAGTTCGCTGGCACCATGATAAGGGGGGTCACTACGGCACGCACGCCCTTGTGAACACCATCGCTCGCTTTTGGTATGCTCCAGGCATTCAACCCTACTGCCTGTCAATAGTAAAAGCATGCAGCACATGTCAGCGTAATGGACCTGCTCCGCCTCTTAACAAAATTAAGGGTAAAAGACCTCCGCCTGCTGCTCCATTTCAACATCTTCAAATTGACTTTGCAGATATGCCAAAGGCTTTTGGGAAAAAGCACCTCCTTGTTTTGGTTTGCCCTCTGACTTCATGGGTCGAAGCTTTTCCTACTGCTAATTGTACTGCTGCCACAGTGGCAAAGATCCTCCTTAGAGACATTGTACCCCGTTTTGGCATCCCTCTCGTGCTTAACTCAAATCGCGGACCCCACTTTACTGGTAATGTCCTTGGCCGTTTAGAACAAGGACTGGGCATTTCACACTCCTTTCATACACCCTACCACCCCCAGTCTAGCGGGAAAGTTGAGCGTATGAATAGGAAGCTTAAGCTCACATTGGCTAAATACTGTCAGGAAACAGGGTTAAAGTGGCCTCAGGTACTTCCCTTGGTCCTGTTTCACCTTCGTACTCGCCCAACCCGTGTATTGGGATTATCCCCCTTTGAACTGCTCTATGGACACCCCCCTTTCAAAGGCGGGGCGCTACCACGTGCTGATGTTTCACTATTGGGAGGGGATCATATGACCGCGTGCCAGTTTCTCTCCCTACAGGCTCGCCTCCGTACCCTTTGAAAAGCCTCGCAGTTTTCCCAGACCGTGCCACTAGAAGAACAGATCCACCCGTTCCAACCAGGGGACTTCGTCTGGGCCAAACAGTTCGTTCGTGGCAACACCCTCCAGCCGAGGTTTACTGGACCTCACCAGGTTCTTTTAACAACCCAGACTGCAGTGTTCCTGGAAGGACGCAAATCCTGGATCCACCACTCCCACGTCAAGCCAGCCGTAGTGGACCACAGTGACGGACCAACAGCTCTTGCCACCACTGAAGACACTGCCTCTAACCAGTGGACCAGCTTACCTCTTTCAGACATCAGACTTAAATTAACTCGAAAAAAATGAGAGGACCTTTTATTCTGACAACTGTATGTTTTTTATTATGCCTTTTTAGTTTATTTTCTGCTTATGAAGATAATGCTTTTATTAGATATTCCCACGAGGTTAAAACTCGTATTTTAGGAAATAGAAGTAATTGCTGGGTATGTACTCAATTTCCAGTAAATGCAGAACAGGGACTCCCCTTCACACCCATTCCCCTGACCACTGCTAATATGACTTGGATGCCACCGGCTAGAGTAAAAGATCCAGTCCAACACAATCTTACATGGGACAAAACAGGAGTGCCAATTAACAGATATCTCAGGGTAACCAATCAGACAGGATCACTGTGTTTTGTTAAAAAAAAGGGGTCAACTTTTGTGGGAACAAGTAAATGCAACATGTATTTTAATGGCACCACCTTTAGTAAAAATCTTGGCTTCAAGCCTTGCGCATCCCACTTATCCCATATGTGGATCCCCCACAAGCCTTCAGAGTCAGCTTTTAAGAAGCCCTGCTCAAATCACGAGGGTGTCCAACTAATTGTTAAGGGATATACGATTGCCTTCTACAACTGCTCAAGCAGTACTACACTGCACTTTGAAAACACCACTACCAAATTGTGCCTCTGCAGTTCGCACAACGACCCCTCTGCGTTACCAGGGGAACAGTGGTCCAACGGGTGGTGGGTTACCTCCTACTTTAAGAAATGAAATACCCGAAACGCACTGTATGAAACATACTGGGTGTGCGGGCCCAAAGCTTATTACTTTCTCTTCCCTGATTGGGCAGGGTCATGTTATTTAGCGTGGCTAACACCGCCTTCTCGCATCTCCCTCACTCCCCCTCATTTTCCCCACGTTCGTAACATCCGTGAAACTTTCAGAGATATTAATATCCGTGATGGTTTGTCGTGGCAGCGGTGGGCTGGTCTCATTAGCTTGAGGGGTGGTGTCATCCGTCTACAGGGACTACTAGAATCTTTAACCAATGAAACTGCGACTCTATTTGAGAATCAGGCTGGGGAAATGTCCCAGCTGCGCCAGTTAGCTTTGCAAAACCGAATGGCTTTAGACATAATGTTAGCAGCCCAAGGAGGAACTTGCGCCCTCATAAATGAAGAATGCTGTGTTTTTGTAAATGACACCTACCCTGACACTTTTCAACGTACCAAACATCTAAGGGAAATAGCTAAGAACTACTCCTCTGGCCAGACACCTTATGATTGGTGGGGAGCCTTATGGAATTGGCTGCCTGGATTTGGGTGGGTTAAAAAACTCTTGGTGGCTATTGTTGGGGCCATAGTAATCCTTATAATACTGTGTTGCTGTATTCAGTGTGTCCCCTCCCTCATAGACTCATGTGGGTCAGTTTATTCTTTTCCTACTTCAGCCAAAGGCCTTACTCTCTTCGAGTTGGCCCAGGCTGAAATTGCCAAGCGGCCCTTGGCTCCTTAAAATGGGGTGTAGCTTTTGGTAGATAGTTATCCCAAAGCTACAAATGGAGGAATGTTGAGTCTGAACTTTAGATGAGCTTAAACTTAACCCAGACTTGATGTCTCTGTCTGAAACTTTTAATCAAAGCTCTGACCTGCGAACTACTCATGACACCCCCCCTCCCCTTAAGTAGCCATCTCCCCTTTTGTCTTTTTAAATTTACATTTTAACCTGTTTTATCCTGTAGAATCTTGATTGATTATGCATGACCATTATGATCTGTTAATCACTTTGTTTACTTCTGTGTATAAATATTGATGCTCACCCCTAATAAACTTGCCACACTTACTCCGAAGCCTTTTAAGCTAAGGATAGTGTGAGCCCGTTGATCAACGAAGTGGTGTCTGGTCTCTGACAGATTGTGAGCCCCATACCAACTCCGCACGAACTCGGGTGCTGGAGAGGTGAGTAAGGACTTGCTTTTTACCTAACAGGGCCCTGATCTCAGCTGGGGCAGGGACTGTCTCTCCCTGTGTGTCTGTGCAGCGCCCGGCACAATGGGGCCCTGATCTCAGCCGGGGCAGGGACTGTCTCTCCCTGTGTGTCTGTGCAGCGCCCGGCCCAGCAGGTCCTTCATCTTAACTGCAGGGAAGGGTGTGGGTCTGTGTGCTGTCTGCCATAATAGGAAAGGGGAGGGGATCTTGGTTGATGGGGGCAGGGAGGGAAGTCGGTCTAGGTGCTATTGTAATATGGACAGGGGCTGCTCCAGGCACCAGTGATCCAAGCACATGCCTGGGGCGGCAAGCCATGGGGTGGGGTGGGGGGGGGACAGCCTGCCAGTCGCTGTGAGGTTGGCAGTCAGGCTGCCTTCAGCCGCATGCCTGCAGGAGCTCTGGTTGGTAACGCAGATTTGGCAGCAATTCGGCAGTGGGTATGCCAAAGCCATGGGACCGGCGGACGTCCCGCAGGTATGCCACCGAATCAGCGTTACCAGCCAAACCTCCCGCGGGCATGCCGCCGAATCCGTGTTACCAGCCAGACCTCCTGCAGGCATGCCGCCGAATCCGTGTTACCAGCCAGACCTCCCACGGCTTACCGCCCCAGGCACGCGCTTGGGGCAGCGAAATACATAGAGCCACCCCTGAATATGAATAATAAATAATTTCTGGGTAACTCCCCGACGGGTGCTCCCTCGGGGCAATGACACCATTACATTTCCGGGGGTGCTTTGGGGCATGTCTCCCATTTAACCCTTGCAATGCTGCTGCATTTGGAGAGACAACTGGCTCTTGTAAATAAAGTAGACAGAATTCTATCGGTCAGTTGCCAGCATGGCCACCTCCAAAGCTCTGGTACCACCGTGTGGCCGTTTCTTGTCACTGAATTTCAGCACTTTTGTTCACCTCCCCATTCTTACCCTAGAGTTCATTTCTAATGTCAGAGGCGGATTTACAATGAAACAGACAGGGGGCCCCAGGGCCGGGCAGCCCAGCACCATCCAGCACCCCCTGCATTGCAGGGTGTGGGGGTGCAGGAGCTGTGGGGGAGAGCAGGGAGGGAGCCGTTTAAGAGCCGTGCAGGAGGTGCGGTGTGCAGTGCGCTCTCCCAGGACTCCTGCTGCAGGCCGGCGCTGGCGGCCAGGTGAGGTGAGGGGCTGGCTGGGGGAGCACTGTAGGGGAGAGGGGTGCGCTCCCCTGTTGGGGTGTCTGCCTGGGCCTGTCCTGCTGCCCTGCTCCTCTGGATGCCTGGCAGCGCAGGTGCAGTACCGGGCATACACTGCTGCTGGCGGCCCCTGGAAAAAGGCATGGGGAAGGGAGCGGCAGGCCAGGGAGGTCTCAGCTCTCACATGCTGCTGCTGCCACAGCTCCCTTTGGCAGCGAACAGGAGCAGCGGCGGGGCAGGGACGCGTCCACCAGCCAACCAGGTAAGGTAACCCGGTGGCTGCGAGTGGGACTTCCCCAACCCCGAGCTCTCATCCAAAATGCTTTACAATAGTTCACTAACGGTACAAATAATATTTGGAAAGATCATTAAGTGGTCAGCCAAGACCCATAGCAATTTTCAACTGGTCTGTGGGGAAAAAAAAGTTAGACTATAAAAACAAAGTACTTCACTTTATTTTCATTTAGTTCTTATTACTTATTATATAGGAGGAGGATGAAGGAAAACAGAATGAAAAACAGGGATGGGAGATAAGAGAGAATGTTTTTTCTTGGCTAGGTCTGGGGTGGGGGGGGGGGTGCCAAAAATGAAGCTGAGCACAGGGCCCCACTAACTCTAAATCCACCACTGAGTTTACATACAAGTTGTAAACAGTCCTCAGCCAGTGAGAGAGAGAAGACAGGAGACAAGGAGAAATCTGCATTTCAGGAAACAGAGGTGAGAAGAAACAGCACAGAACTTTTCACCACCAGACATCATGTCGCCATCTTTACTGTGAATAAACTTGGCTTTGAGGGGGTGTCCTTCAGGAAACAGCAGCTCAAACAGTGACTGGACTATAAATGTGAGGGGCAAAACACCCCATGTTCCCTCTCCCTACCCAGCTCTCTCTTTTCACCTAAGATGACAAAAGAAAAAGCTGTTGGACTTTGGGAGCAGATCCTGGCTTGAGAGTTTGGTCAGCAACGTTACTGTGAACCTGTAGTGAGGGACGGCACCTTGTGCCGAGTCTAAGTTGTTTAGCGTAGAAAGTGTTTTATCTTTATTGCTCTTGCAGCCGTTCCTGACTTTATGCCTCATTACTTGTACTCACTTAAAAATCTCTCTTTGTAGTTAAAGAAATGTGTTTTAGTCTTTAATTTAGCTAATCCAGTGCTGTGACTTGTTTGGGTAACTCCATTTAAGGTAGCAGACTGTGTATGTTGCTTCCCTGAGAGGGACAATGGGCCAAGTAGATCTGGACTGTCCAGGAGAAGGCTGGACAGGGCAGAACATGTTTTAGGGGGAAGTCCGGGACTGGGAGTGTGTTGGGGTCACCCTGCAAGTAGTGACCAAGGCGGGTGGACCCACTATGGCACGGGTGACAGGCTGCTTGTACCAGGGCTGTGGCCAGGCACAGAGACTCAGGGTGTGATCTGCAGGTTGTTTGGCCCAGGTTGGGAGCTTCTGCACCAGGACTGTGAGGCACCCCAGGCTGCAGGGCAAGCGGTGACCCAGCTGCTCCCTGGCTGGGATCGCACCCTGGAACGTTTGGTTCCCACACACTGGCTCACAGGGGGTTTTCCAGAGATTGAGAAAGAACTTAGGACACACAAAGGCTGAGTTAAACAGAGTCATGACCTTTATTTTGATTCAAACAGGACTTCCTCTCCATGCAGGGTGAGGGGGGGGGAACCCCAACCCCACAGGGAGGGCCTGGAAGTGTCACTTGCTACTAGATCAGTGCACTAAAACCAATATAACTGCACACCTAGTGTTGTTTTTAAAATTAGCATGAAGAACAAGATTAAGCTTTGTTGTAGTCTGCATTGTTTGCCGGGACTGCTCAAGACCCAAATGCTTGTGGGAGGAATTCTGTATTTGACCTGGCTTCTTAAATACTTTCCTGCTGTTTCACATCTGGTGCTCCTTGATGAAACATGTAGGAGGTTTAATCAAAGTGATATGAGCTACAAAAGTGAAATCTTGGAAGAGTGTTGCCATTTTCATAATGTAATAAAATAAATAATGTAATGATAAATAGTAATGCAATAATAAATAGTGTGTAATAAGCATGTCATAAAAAATCCAAATTATTTCCAAGATCACTACTTCTATAATTTGTGCTCAGGTAAGGGAGAAAATCCCTGGAAATATTTATTTTTAGAAGGGGTTCGCGAGATTTGATAATTTTCATGAAAAGGGTTCACGGGTTGTTAATGTTTGGGAACCACTGCCTGTAGCAGGGCTGTTACCCCGCTCCGGTGGAAAAAGCTACACTGACTGGGGAAGCAGCCACAGCTGGGGCCAGGCCCCATCAGGCCACAGCTTGCCCTATACAAGGACTGTGAGCCAGGAGCTAAGTCAGTCTCACTCTAGTACTGGAGTGAGCAGAGCAGAGGCGACAGGAGCTGGGGAGCGCCAGCCTGAGGCCTTGTTAAAGGCTGAAGAGAGATACTGGGGCCGCAGAGGTGCAGCCTGGGAATAGGCAGAGGCAGCTGGACCTACCCCCTTGCCAATGATGAGTGGCCATTACAGACTGCGTCTGCCCCAGTGACGGGGGGGGGGGGGGCTAGATGATGACTGGCAGTAGCCACTGAGGCAAGGTGGGTCAAAGGGTTGGGGGTTCCCCTGGGAAGGGAGATCAGAGTGTGGGGATACTGCTGGGGGCAGAACCCCAAGGTAAAGGGCACCGGGGTTTGGGCTGGAGACTCGAGACCTGACCTAATGGAGGTGGGATAGAGATCCAGTTACCCTGAAACTGCGCCAGACTCCCCGAGAGAAGGGTCACAAATGGCAGCATTAGGGTAACTGATGACTAGGACTGGATAAAATCCTGGAGACAGACTGCCTAAGAAACAAGGAACCAGGCTGCAGCATGGAGGGGACCAGAACAAGGCTTTGTCACAGCTGGTCTCTAATTCCCCTTGAGTTCACGAATCCCCTCCCACCGCTCCCTCCTCTCCCTTCCCAGGGGTATCAGATTTACTGCAGATCCATTTTCTTGGTGTGCTGCAGCTTGACGTGGTGACAACAGTGAAATCTTCATCCAGCTGAGCACAATCTGCTCCTCCATGTATTTCAAACCTGAAACCCAGAAGCAATCGGAGCTAGAGTCAGTGTGTGCCAGGCACAGACCAGGGGAGACACCCCAAGTCAGGGAGGGGAGCTGCACTCACAGCCCCTCCAGATCCCCCCTCCCTGCATCAGCACCAGGCCCCACTTGGGCAGGAGGGGAAGTTAAAGCAGCCAGTGGGGCATTTCCAGAGCCTCTGATCAATGGGGGGTGGGAACAAAACTCACCAATGGTCAAACTCGGTCCCGTCGGCCCATTTCCAGACCTGGCCCGCATCCTTCCGGAGGCCGATCCAGTGGTCCAGTTTGCCTTCGTATGGCAGCAGGGAACCCTTAGAAACCCAATAAAAGCATCAGCTGTGTTAGGCCCTGACTCCGTGCTGCTCCCCAGCTTGGGCAGCAGGGGATTTCTAGAGGCCTCTTCCATGGTTACTGGGTGAAGGGGGCAGATAAGTATTAACCCTTCACCCTCCCCGGCCTCTTTTTTGGGGCTGTGGCACCTACTGGGTGTAGCAGGGATTGAGCTGCAAGGTCACTGTCTGCCCAGCAGCCCCTTCTCAGAGCACAGCAGGGCCAGGAGGGAGAGGGAGCTGCAGGGGGAGGGCAGACAGACCCCTGCCACCAGGGCAGGGAAGCTGATGGGAAGAGGCCTAAAGCAGACCTCACCTGCAGCTGGATTCCCCCTGCCCCACCCATGAGGGAACCCTGGGGCTGGGCTGAGCTGGGGGGCAGGTTCTCACCCGCTGCAGCCCCAGGCAGCCCATTGGCCTGGAGCTGACTGAGCCGGCCCAGCCCTGCACAGCAGGAGTCTCTGGCAGATGCAGGGTCGGGGAAGCTGGAGCCCCAGGTCCAGCCAGGATTCAGCTGCCAGAACCGCACTGACTCTGGCTGCCCAGCCTGGGAGGCACCCGGGCTGCTCTCTGCCCTACAGGGGCTGAGCCCAGCCTGACTCCAGCCCTGTCTGTGGTGCCAGCGATCGCTGGGCTTGGCACAAAGCATCTAACCGGCTTCTCACCAGCTCCTGCGGACTCTCAATCCCAGCCAGGGAGGCACCGTGTGAAGAGCAGAAGTTCTGGCTGTAGGTCCAGTTCCCTTCGGCCTTAGAAAAATAGTAACATTTCCCTTGGATCCGGATCCAGCCGTCCGGGCAGCAGGGGGCAATGGAGGAGGCTGCTTAGATGTTACCACTAGAAAACACAAAGCACAAGGGGAGAGCTCGTCCATCTCTCATCTCTGTGGAGAACGAGCAGGGACAGAAACAAGAACTGCCCGATGGGATCAGACTGATGGGAGAGACGGGCCAGTCTGAGAGTGGCCAGCAGCAGCTGCACCAGAGGCCACGGCCCAGCAACCTGACACGCAGCGTGGCTGGAGTTTGTTATGACACACACACTGCGGCAGCGCCAGAGGCCAACCAGGCCACAGCCCCCATCGGGCTGGGGATGTACAGAGTGTGCAGCCAAGGGAATGGGGAAGGTGAGAGCAAGGGAGGAGTGTGTCTGGCAGGGGGGCTGGAACTGGGGTGGTAAGGGGGGGCCATGCACCCCCCCATGTTTTAACGTGGGTGGCCCAGGCCTGCCCACTTGTTAACCTGGGCGTAGAGCCTCGGGCAGGCACGGTGCTGGCGGTGGCAGGGGCTGCGCTTCACGGCTGGAGAGCTGAGAGGGGATCAGCTCCCCTGCCATGAAGCGCAGCCCCTGTTAGCGGCACCAGGCTCTTCCTGGCAGGGGCTGAGCTGGGCCTTAGCTCCCCTCCCCGGACCATGCCCTCCCCCCCCCTGCTCCTCTTCCCTTCCCAGGCCCTGCCACCTGGCCAGGCCAGAAGCCAGAGCCGGGGTGTGGTAAGAGCCACCCAGGGAACCTGGGCTGCTGTGGGGAGCCCCAGACACTCCACCGGCCCTGGGGGGGGAAAAGGAGTGGGGGAGGGGCCACAGTTCCTGCATGGATACTCTCCCTCCCCCCGCCCCCGCAGCAGGTCCCACGCTCCTGCTGCCCAGCACATGGATTCTCGTACAGTGTCATGTGCTCACACCTTCCACAGCCACATCTACAGAGCTGGGCAGCTCAGTCCAGGAGGCAGCGCAGGGTGAACACCGAGCGGGTCATTTCTGTGACTGATCTCATGGGAGCAGGCACAATAGGCAGAGACACAATTTTAGAGGTTCAGAGCCCCCCAAACACCAGCAGGCGGCAGCACAGAAGCTGCCAGACCTGCTGGGCCCCAGACAAGGACACCTTGAAGACGAGGGGCCCTCAGATCCAACAGCCTCTCTGAGCGGGTTTCCCTCCTCACCCATCTTGTGTATCTATGGGTATGTCTACACTACGGGATTATTCCGATTTTACATAAACCGGTTTAGTAAAACAGATTGTATAAAGTCGATTGCACGCGGCCACACAACGCACATTTATTCGGTGGTATGCGTCCATGGTCCGAGGCTAGCGTCGATTTCCGGAGCGTTGTACTGTGGGTAGCTATCCCATAGTTCCTGCAGTCTCCCCTGCCCCTTGGAATTCTGGGTTGAGATCCCAGTGCCTGATGGGGCAAAAATCATTGTCGCGGGTGGTTCTGGGTACAGCCTCACCCCTCCCTCCGTGAAAGCAGCAGACAACCTTTTCGCACCTTTTTTCCTGGGTGAACTGTGCAGACGCCATAGCACAGCAAGCATGGACCCTGCTCAGCTCAATACCGCAATCGTGGATGTTTTAAACACCTCGCGCATTCTCATGGAGTCTATGCTGAACCAGGACCTGCAAAGCCAGGAGAGGAGGCGGCAGCTACGGCAGCGCGGCGATGAGAGTGATGAGGACATGGACACAGAAGTCTCTCAAACCGTGGGCCCCTACGCTTTCGAGATCCTGATGGTAATGGGGCAGGTTCTAGCCATTGAACGCCGATTTTGGGCCCGGGAAACAAGCAGAGACTGGTGGGACCGCATTGTGTTGCAGATGTGGGACGATTTGCAGTGGCTGCGAAACTTTCACATGCTGTGACGTTATTGATATAAATGGGGACCATATAGAACATGGGTTGCAACCAAGGTCCTGTAGTGGCTCCAAATCCTAAGTAAAGGGGGTCATATAAGGTGTCTAAGACCAGGTTCTGGGTTGCTGATTATAATTATGCTGTCTATATGTCTGTATCATTTTTAGTTGAAGTTATGAATGTTGGCTCTATGCTGTCTGTATTTCAAGTTTGTGCTGTGCTTCTGGGGGAAGCCTCCCAGACAAGCTGGTGTTAGCTCTGCCTAGCCTGTTTGATGGCCCATTAAGGACCGTCAGCTACACAATGGACCCATGGAGAGAAGGCAGACACGCCTTGTGACTCAGCAAAGTATGCAGGGACTGGCCCATGTGACTCCAGGCTCCATTTTGCTGTAAATTTCCACAGTGAAGACAAAGAGATTCTTACACCTGGAAAAGTCTATATAAGGCTGATGCTTCATCTCCATCTGGTCTTCAATCCTGCTTCTGACCTCTGGAAGGACTTTGCGACAAACTGAAGCTTTACACAAGGGACTGAACGACCCATCCCAGTGGGGGATGCATTCCAGAGACTCAATTTGAACCTGCAGTTTACTCCAGCACTGCTGCAAGCCTGAACTAAGAACTTTGCCATTACTGTATGTAATTGATTCCATTTAACCAATTCTACCTCTCATTTCCACCTTTTTCCCTTTGTAAATAAACCTTTAGATTTTAGATTCTAAAGGATTGGCAACAGCGTGATTTGTGGGTAAGATCTGATGTGTATATTGACCTGGGTCTGGGGCTTGGTCCTTTGGGATCGAGGGAACCGTTTTCTTTTATTGGGGTGTTGGTTTTCATAACCAGTCATCCCCAGGACGAGTGCACTGGTGGTGATGCTGGGAGACTGGAGTGTCTAAGGAAATTGCTTGTGTGACTTGTGGTTAGCCAGTGGGGTGAGACCAAAGTCCTTTTTGTCTGGCTGGTTTGGTTGGCCTTAGAGGTGGAAAAACCCCAGCCTAGGGCTGTGACTGCCCTGTTTGAGCAATTGGTCCTGATTTGGCACTCTCAGTTGGGTCCCGCCAGAATCGCTCCGTCACAGTGGCGTAGTCGTGCTTGGATCCACAGAACCAGGTCAATTAAGCTTTGGGTCAGAACCCCACGCTATCCAAATTTGAAATTTGGGATTGAGAGTTTGGCTGGTTAAAGATCAGTGACCATGAGAGCCAGCCTGCGGTTTGAATATGAGCTAAAACTGGCAGAAATTCGAATGAAAGAGAAGCAAGTCTTGGCCCGGCTGGAGAAAGAGGCGGCCGAGAGAAAGAAAGAGGCGGCCGAGAGAAAGAAAGAGGCGGCCGAGAGAGAAGAAAAAGCTCGTAAGGGACGTCTGGAGGTGCTGGCTGCTGAGGAGGAGACTCGCAAGGTGCAGCAGGAGACTCACAAGATGCAACAAGAAACTGCTAGACTCCAGCTCCAAGTCAAAAAAGCAGTGGAAGAACGGCAGAGACTGTATCCTCTGGAAAATCCAGTTTATAACTGTGTTGATATGTGGTATTACTCTGGGCAGTTCTCTGTGTTTAACCCGTTTTGCTATGGCTATGGAGAGGGGGATTCTAACCTGGTGGGAAATAGCTGTTTGTCTGTGCAAATAAGCTGTGTGTCTGGGAATGAAGTTTCTGAATGTCTGTCTGATGTCTCAGAAGGAAATCTGGAGTTAGATCAAGAGCAGAAAGATCTCATTGGTGAGGAAAATGTTTCTCAGGAGCAGATTAAAGTAGATGGTCAGGTTAAATCCCTAACTGAGGAAGGAAAGGGTAAATTTGTAATGGGTAATGGATTGGTGGCTAGTGCAGCTTGTAGAAGTAAACCTGAAATGGGTAACTGTGATTTGCTAAAAGTAGCTCAGTGTAGTGAAAAGAGCAGCAGCTTATCTGTTGGGAGAGGCAATGTGCCTGGTAGGGAAAGTTTGGAGGAGCCTAGGCAGCCTTGTGAGCTGATGGCTTTGTCTAATCAGCAGTTTGGGAAGGGAGGGATAGTGGAAGATGAGTGTCCATATCCCTTACCTGTTTCCTGTGTGGAGAAATGTGACAGTGGAGGGAATGTGCCTGTGTCTGTCAGGAGTATTGACTTGCCTATAAAGGAAGCTACCCCAGTCTCCAAGCAGTTGTCTGTGAACAGCCCTGTGTGCTGGGACAAGGGAAGTAAAATCCCAAGCTGTGTGTCTGGTAAAGGAAAATGTGTCTCCGGCTCTTCTGTGTCTGTGGAGCAGACAGAAGGTGCCTGTCAGCCTGTGAGGGTTGAGGGTGATTCAGTTGTCTCGAAGTTGGTTGTAAATACAGCTAAAGCCCAGGAAGGGAATGGTCCTGAGTTTGGGTCTGCTGGGGAGAATGGCACTGTGACTAGGTTGCATCCAGTTAGTGTCTTAGCAAAATCCCAGAGAACAGACAATTCTGGTGCTTGTGGTTTGCCAGTTGCTAATGTGTGGTTGGAAAAGGGTGCAGCAACTCTGTCTGATCAGGGTGATACCCCAGCCAGGGCACAAGGAGAGCATAAAGGTGATTTAATTGTGTTACCGACTGACAGTTTGACAACTTGTAGCAAGAAGGAAAAGATTCCTGAACTTGTTCATGGCCAAGGGAAGGAGATTGTTTCTAACCTGTTATCTAGAAAGTCTGTAGCATCTGTGGTTGCTCAGGGAAGTGTTCCTGTAGAGCAAGCCCTAGGTGAAGAGGGGAAGGGCAGAATTTCTGTGAGGGGTGAATTGCTGCTTACAGAAGCTCCTAGGGAAAGGAATCCTCATGGTAGCCTGTGCAAGCAGTTTACTGCAACTGAAGGGTGTAAAAGTGATTTAATCAAGAAAGTTTCAGTTCCTAACAGCCAGAAATTTTCTGTTGTGAATGGATCCACTGACTTTCCTTTTGAGAGATCCAGTGTGGGCAGCTTTGAAAAGGTCTCAGGTGGAGTAGAAGCTGTTAAGGAAGTTGAGCAGCCCTATAACCACCTGGCTGTGTGTGGCCAGCTTGTTGGTGGGGAGACAATGCTGTTGGGACAGGAATGTCTCCATGCTGAATCTGTAAGTGAGCAGTCTGTGCTTCAGGATCTGAGGACAGATTCAGTTACTGATGTTTCAGAGCAGAACAGTTGTATGGCTAAATGCTTGAGGAGGCAGGGGAGAGCAAGCCAGCTCTCACCCTCAGACTCTTTGGATTTGTGTGGTATCTCTGTGAGACAAAGTCCAGCCTTGGAATCCATAGCAGCTGAAGAGTTAAAAGCTAGTGTCTGTGTTGATGCGAATTACTTGGCTGGCAGGGAGAAGACAGAATTGCTAATAGCTGTTAGCACAGAGGGCCCACCCCATCAGCCAGTGAATTCTGTTAAGCAAGAGAAATCAGGGTTTAATCCAGAAGGAAAGAGAAGACTGAATTTTGCAAAGGGAAGCCACAGGTTAACCCTAAAATGCCCAAACTCCAATGGTATTGAGCCAAGGGTGTGGCATGACAAACATGATTGTAAATGGACACTTGCAATGAATTTGTTGTTATTGCTAATGCTAATTTTTGTAACTAATGTGTTGCTATGGCCAAGAACTGTAACAATGTACAATGTGCCTAATCTTTTGGAAAATCCCTTAAACATGTTGAAAGGAATACATGAAAACACACTTTATGTTAAAGGGCCTTGCTATACTGATGTTTCACCGTTAATGCATGTAAACAGTGTTGGAACTTTTCACAGGGGAAAATACATTCCAGACCTGATGTGCTGTATGAAAGGGGAAACTGAGGCACACTACCATATTGCTTTCATGGCTAAATGCCAAGATTCCTGTACTATGAACAACCTCAATATCTACATTGGTTTAATGTTATTGGGGTTCAAAACATTGGCCAGAACTGGTATGGATAAAGTAGCTATTTTCTTTAGCTCTTGGCAAGATCACATGAAACATACAGGAACCATGCTGCAAAAGCTAACCAAGTTATACCTTGAGTTTGTAAAGAGATCCATTCATGTTATTGAACATGACTTTGATAAACCATTTCGGTTATACACTGGTACGGCCTCTAGCCCAACACTAGCTGTAGTGAGACAGACCCAAGGAAAGGGGGCTCTTGGGATGCAGTCAGCGATGTTTTGTCATCCCTTCCTGCATCAATTTTGCGTTGGGGGTGTGACGTTATTGATATAAATGGGGACCATATAGAACATGGGTTGCAACCAAGGTCCTGTAGTGGCTCCAAATCCTAAGTAAAGGGGGTCATATAAGGTGTCTAAGACCAGGTTCTGGGTTGCTGATTATAATTATGCTGTCTATATGTCTGTATCATTTTTAGTTGAAGTTATGAATGTTGGCTCTATGCTGTCTGTATTTCAAGTTTGTGCTGTGCTTCTGGGGGAAGCCTCCCAGACAAGCTGGTGTTAGCTCTGCCTAGCCTGTTTGATGGCCCATTAAGGACCGTCAGCTACACAATGGACCCATGGAGAGAAGGCAGACACGCCTTGTGACTCAGCAAAGTATGCAGGGACTGGCCCATGTGACTCCAGGCTCCATTTTGCTGTAAATTTCCACAGTGAAGACAAAGAGATTCTTACACCTGGAAAAGTCTATATAAGGCTGATGCTTCATCTCCATCTGGTCTTCAATCCTGCTTCTGACCTCTGGAAGGACTTTGCGACAAACTGAAGCTTTACACAAGGGACTGAACGACCCATCCCAGTGGGGGATGCATTCCAGAGACTCAATTTGAACCTGCAGTTTACTCCAGCACTGCTGCAAGCCTGAACTAAGAACTTTGCCATTACTGTATGTAATTGATTCCATTTAACCAATTCTACCTCTCATTTCCACCTTTTTCCCTTTGTAAATAAACCTTTAGATTTTAGATTCTAAAGGATTGGCAACAGCGTGATTTGTGGGTAAGATCTGATGTGTATATTGACCTGGGTCTGGGGCTTGGTCCTTTGGGATCGAGGGAACCGTTTTCTTTTATTGGGGTGTTGGTTTTCATAACCAGTCATCCCCAGGACGAGTGCACTGGTGGTGATGCTGGGAGACTGGAGTGTCTAAGGAAATTGCTTGTGTGACTTGTGGTTAGCCAGTGGGGTGAGACCAAAGTCCTTTTTGTCTGGCTGGTTTGGTTGGCCTTAGAGGTGGAAAAACCCCAGCCTAGGGCTGTGACTGCCCTGTTTGAGCAATTGGTCCTGATTTGGCACTCTCAGTTGGGTCCCGCCAGAATCGCTCCGTCACACATGCGTAAGGGCACTTTCATGGAACTTTGTGACTTGCTTTCCCCTGCCCTGAAATGCCATAATACCAAGATGAGAGCAGCCCTCACAGTGGAAAAGCGAGTGCCAATAGTCCTCTGGAAGCTTGCAACGCCAGACAGCTACCGGTCAGTCAGGAATCAATTTGGAGTTGGAAAATCTACTGTGGGGGCTGCTGTGATGAAAGTAGCCAAAGCAATCATTAAGCTGCTGCAACAAAAGGTTGTGACTCTGGGAAACGTGCAGGCCATAGTGGATGGCTTTGCTGCAATGGGATTCCCTAACTGTGGGGGGGGGGGGGATAGATGGAACCCATAACCCTATCTTGGCACCGGAGCACCAGGGCACCCAGTACGTAAACCGCAAGGGGTACTTTTCCATGGAGCTGCAAGCACTGGTGGATCACAAGGGATGTTTCACCAACATCCACGTGGGATGGCCAGGGAGGGTTCATGATGCTCGCGTCTTCAGGAACACTACTCTGCTTAAACGGCTGCAGCAAGGGAATTACTTCCCAGACCAGAAAATAACAGTTGGGGATGTTGAAATGCCTGTAGTTATCCTGGGGGACCCAGCCTACCCCTTGATGCCATGGCTCATGAAGCCATGGCTCATGAAGCTGGACAGTGGTCAGGAGCTGTTCAACTACAGGCTGAGCAAGTGCAGAATGGTGGTGGAATGTGCATTTGGCCGTTAAAAGGCGCGCTGGCGCACGTTACTGACTCGCTCAGACCTCAGCCAAACCAATGTCCCCTTTGTTATTGCTGCTTGCTGTGTTCTCCACAATCTCTGTGAGAGTAAGGGGGAGACCTTTATGGCGGGGTGGGAGGCTGAGGCAAATCACCTGGCCGCTGATTATGCGCAGCCAGACACCAGGGAGATTAGAAGAGCACACCAGGAAGCGGTGCGCATCAGAGAAGCTTTGAAAACGAGCTTCATCACTGGCCAGGGTAGGGTGTGACTGCTGTGTTTGTTTCCCCTTGATGAACCCCCACCCCCCTTGATTGACTCATTCCCTGTAAGCAACCCACCCTCCCACTTCGATTACAGCTTGCTTACGGAAATAAAGTCACTATATAGTTTAAAAATCATGTATTCTTTATTAATTCATTATAAAAAGAGGAAGAGAACTGAGAAGGTAGCCCGGGTGTGGTTTGGGAGGAGGATAGGAGAGATGGAAAAGCCCACTAAAAAAATTTCACAATAATGACAGCCTTCTGGTTGGGCTGTCCACGGGGGTGGAGTGGGCGGGTGCACGGAGCCTCCCCCCATGCGTTCTTCCATGTCTGGGTGAGGAGGATGTGGAACATGGTGAGGGTGGTTATACAGGGGCTGCAGCGGCACTCTGTGATCCTGCTGCCATTCCTGAAGCTCCACCAGATGCCGGAGCATGTCAGTTTGATCACACAGCAGCCCCAGAGTTGCATCCCGCCACCGCTGATCTGATTGCTGCCACCTCTCATCTCGAGCATCCCTCCTGTCCTCACGTTGATCCCTCCTGTCCTCACGGTCACTGGCATCTTTCCTGTACTTTGCTACCACCTCCTTCCACTCATTCAGATGAGCTCTTTCATTGCGGGTTACTTCCATTATATCCGAGAACATTTCCTCTCACATCTTTTTTCCTCCGCCTTATCTGAGCTAGCCTTTGGGATGGAGTAGGGAGGCTTGAAAAATTTGCAGCTGCAAGAGGGAGGGAAAAAAGGGAGAGAAGTATTTAAAAAAAAGATACATTTTACAGAACAATGGTTATACTCTTTCACAGTGAACAGTACTATTCACCTTACATGGCACATGTGATTTCACTACAAGGTCGCATTTTGCATCTTAATATTGAGTGCCTGCGGCTCTGGTGTTACAGATCTCACAGACACAGGTCCGGGCATCAGAATCCAGCTTCCATGCAGCCATGGTAAGCCACTGTCTTTCGGCTTCTGCAGTGCTTTATCCCTCCCCGCACTGCATGGCTGGTTCCATGAAAGCTGCTAATCACTCCCCTTCCCCCCCCAACCGCGTGGCTGTTAGATGGGAAGATCCCTGCGAAACAAACGCGAAAAAGCTCATCAGTATTTCACTCCTCCCCTCCCCCCACTTGGCTACGTGCAAGAAAGGTTTTTTTTTTAAGCTGCATTCCACGAACCCAGTAGGAAAATGGCCATCTCTGTCCCCTTAATTAAATTCCTGATTTTCAACCAGGTGACCCTGAACGATATCACTCTGCTGAGGATTACACAGCGAGATAAAGAACGGATGTTTCTTGAATGCCAGCAATCACCGGGACCATACGCAGCTATGCTTTGCCATGCAATGATACCTGATTACTTGCTACATGCATGGCGTGGTAAAGTGTCCTACCATGGTGGATGGAACAAGGCTGCCTTGCCCAGAAACCTTCTGCAAAGGCTTTTGGAGTACCTCCAGGAGCGCTTCATGGAGATGTCCCTGGAGGATTTCTGCTCAATCCCCAGACATGTTAAACTTTTCTAAGTAACTTTACTGGCTGCGAATGCATCCCAAGTCCTCAGGGCAAATCAATCATTAAAAAAAACGCTTGCTTAAAAAACAATGTTTGATATTTACAAAAGGTACACTCACCAGAGCTCCCTTCCATGGCTTCATTGTCTGGGATAGTGGCTTGGGAGGGTAATTCCGTCTGGGTCAGAAACAGCTCCTGGCTGTTGGGGCTAACGGAGTGCTGTGTGCTCTCTGCAAGCTCGTCGTCCCCTTCTTCATCGTCATCTTCCCCGTCCGCATAATCCTCAGCCATGGCAGAGATTACAACCCCCACCTCGGAATCCACAGACAGGGGTGGGGTACTTGTGGCGCAGCCCCCTAAAATTGCATGCAGCTCAGCGTAGCCCTGCACCGGACCTTCCATTTGCTTCTTTGGTTTTCTGGTAGGCTTCTCTGAGCTCCTTAACTTTCACTCTGCACTGCACTGAGTCCCTGCTACGGCCTTTTTCCATCATAGCCTTGGAAATTCTTTCAAATACTTTTTCATTTCGTCTTTTGGAACGCAGTTCTGTTAGCACTGAATCCTTTCCCCATTTAGTGATCAGATCCAGTACCTCCCGTGCAGTCCATGCTGGAGCTCTTTTTCGATTCTCAGGAGACTGCATTGTTACCTGTGCAGATGAGCTGTGCGTGGTCACCTGTGCTGATGAGCTCTCCACGCTGGGGAAGCAGGAAATGAATTTCAAAAGTTCGCTGGGCTTTTCCTGTGTACCTGGCCAGTGCATCCCAGTTCAGATTGCTGTCCAGAGCGGTCACAGTGGTGCACTGTGGGATACCGCCCGGAGGCCAATACCGTCGATTTGCGGCCACACTAACCCTAATCCGATATGGTAATACCGATATTAGCGCTACTCCTCTCGTTGGGGAGGAGTACAGAAACCGATTTAAAGAGCCCTTTATATCAATATAAAGGGCCTCGTAGTGTGGATGGGCAGGGCCGCCCAGAGGATTCCGGGGGCCCGGGGTCTTCGGCGGCGGGGGGCCCTTCCGTTCCGGGACCCGCCGCCAAAGTGCCCCGAAGACTCGCGGCGGGAGCCCCCCGCCGCCGAATTACCGCCGAAGCGGGACCCGCCGCCCGGTCTTCGGTGGTAATCCGGTGGCGGGGGGGTGTCCACGCAGCGGGCCTTCGGGGCACTTCGGCGGCGGGTCCCGGAACAGAAGGGGCCCCCTGCCGCCGAAGACCGGGCTGCGCTTCGACGGCGGCGGGTCCCGCTTCTCTCCCCCCCCCGCCCGGCCCCGGGTCCCGCTTCTCCCCCCCGCCGCCGCCGCCGCGGCCGCCCGGCCCCGGCTTCTCCCGCCCGCCCGCCTGCCTGGCCCCGCCTGCCGCTTCGCCCCCCCCCCGCCCGCCTGGCCCCGGCCGCCGCGTCTCCCCCCCCCCCCCCCCCCTGGCCCCGGCCGCCGCTTCCCCCCCCCCCGCCCGCCCGGCCCCGGCCGCCGCTTCCCCCCCCCCCCGCCCGCCCGGCCCCGGCCGCCGCTTCTCCCCCCCTCCCGCCTGGCCCCGGCCGCCGCTTCTCCCCCCCCCCGCCCGCCCGCCTGGCCCCGGCCGCCGCTTCTCTCCCCCCCCGCCCGCCCGCCTGCCTGCCTGGCCCCGGCCGCCGCTTCTCCCCCCCGCCCCCGCCCCGGCTTCTCCCCCCGGCCCCAGCCGCGGGCTCGTACCGGGCGGGTCGCCGGCCGGGCCTGAGCTCCGTCCCGCTCAGAGCCGCGTGGTGAGGGGGCGGGGTTGTGAGCTCCACGCCGAGCGGAGCCGTTGGAGCTCCCAGCCCCGCCCCCTCACCACGCGGCTCTGAGCGGGGCGGGGCTCAGGGGCTCGGCCGGAGTCTCGGCGCTTGATGCGCCGAGGCTCCAGGAGAGGGGCGGAGGCGGGAGCCTCCGCTCTTCTCTTGGGGGCCCCTGCGGAGCCCGGGGCCCGGGGCAAATTGCCCCCTTTGCCCCCCCCTCTGGGCGGCCCTGTGGATGGGTGAGGCGTTAAATCGGTTTATCGCTACTAAAATCAGTTTAAAAGCCTAGTGTAGACCAGGCCAAAGCGTCAGATCCCCTGGAACGCAGCCTGCAGCCTGACACTACACTGGAGGGGAACGTGGGGGCAGTTAAGGGGAGCAGCTAGCTGGTAACAACATTAAGACGGAGTGGGCTTGGGTATATGAGTCTAATATATCATATGCATATTGGACAGTGTTAATTAATACATGTATTACTAATAAATGTGGCGTTTTGCCTTATTCCCCCTGAAAAGATCCAGTGCAGGACTTTAAGTACAACATCATAACCCCAGAAAGCAGCACCCAGACCCCTCATCCAGCTGCTAAATCCTCCGGCGCCCCATTGATAACCCCACAGCCCCACCCCTTGCTCCACATTAGAATGAGACTCACACTGAATGGAAATAGCCTGTAATCGCACATCACGTGTGCACCAACTGGCCAAGTTTAACATCCCTGGGGAGCCTTCCCTTTGGAGATCCCTGACGCCAGGGGTTAAATGCTCAGCAACACCACTGCAGTGATGAGGGCTCCCCCCCCACAGCACCTCCCCACAGCTGAATAAAGCTCGTCCCAGCGATTCTGTAGTCCCTGCCAGCCCTGCTGTGGGAACAACTGGGGGGACGGGAGGCTGGAAGATGAGGCCAGGCACGGAACCTCAGAGCCCTGAGTTGCAGACAAGTTACGCTGCTCAGTGAAGATCGGACACTGGATCCGTGTCAGTCCATCCATCCAAACGGGTGTGAAGAGAGAGTCCCCGAGTGTAAAAGGGAGCAACAGAGGGGGCTGGAATCAGGAAAAGAGCGACTGTCTTGTGTTCACTACCCTGGACGAACTACAAGGCTGAGGAGATCTGGATTCAATTCCAAGCTCTGCCAAACTCCCTGCCTGACCCAGGGCAAGTCCCTGAAGCCAGATCCACAAAGGGACGGAGGCGTTTAAGGTTCAGCATCACAACACTGAACTTTTACTGGCCTAGGAAACCCCTGGAACAACAACGGGACCCACAGGGCCTGAGCTGGGTGCCCGGGTGCCCCACGCAGTGAAGGGGGGGGGGGGAGGGAGGGACGGGGCCTAAGAACGGGCTCCACAACAGCCAGTGCGCTAGACAGGGGCCGCCCAAGCCAGCCAATAGGAGACAGTGACAAGGCCTGTGCCCTCTGCCCCGCCCCTCTCAGAGCTCAGCCCCAGCTGCAGGGAGGGGCCCGGCCCTGCTAACAACCTGCAGCAGGGACCCCCCACCCTGGAGTCAGGTACCCACGTCACTTCTTGTGAGAGCGAGTGCAGCAGGCACCTAAATCCAGTGAAACTGGCTGGGGGGTCAGGGGGAGAGAAGACGATCTCCCTGATCACCTTTAACCCACTGGCAGGGCTCTCACCCCGACGTGAGATCCTGCTTCAGTCCCCTCTCCCTGGTGAGCAGGGATTGGAGAACGGGGGGTCCCACGGCTCAGGTGGGCGTCCTACTCACTAGATCAGAGGGATTCTAACTCTCTGGCCCAATTAATATTTAATTATTCAATTAAATCAAAGTGGAACAACATCAGCAGGAAATACTGAGACCCCCCCCAAATCAGACTGTCCCACAGCTCAGTGGCTGGGCACTCCCGTGGGGGTGGGCAACCCCTATTCAGATCCTGTCTCCCCTCAGACAGAGGGGACTGGAACTGGGGTCTCACATCCCAGGGAAGGGCCCTACCACTGGGGCAGGGTTAAGGGTGGGGGGGTCTCCTTGTCCCCCACCTGTTTCACAGAGGCCGGCAGCCTAAGCACTCCTGCCAGATCCCGCCCCATGGGTACGACAGGCCTCTGGGTGCCAAGGGCCAAGCAGCAGCACATGCCCAGAGGCAGAACATGAAGCGCTGAGGGAACTTCCACAGCAAAAGTGTCGTCCCCAGGTGAGCTCAGGGCCCGCCCCGGTGCAGTGGCAGCCGGGCAGGGGGTTGGCAGATCACAGGGTGCCTGAAACGGAGACTTCAACCCTTTAGTGCCCTTTGTGGAACCAGCCCCGGTGCCTTGGCTCCCTCGCCACAAAACAAGGACAAGGACACGTCCCTGCCTCACAGGGGTGTGCGGAGAAATCCGTTAGTGTCTGTGATACTCTCAGGTACGACAGTGATGAGGGGTGGGGGGCCATGAAAGAGCCTAGAGAGGCTCCTGTCTGACCTGACTGCTAAAGCAGAGCGGCCGGGGAGAGATGAGGTGGAGCTGTGAGCCACGAAGGAAGAAAGCTCCACACCCAGAGACTGAATCATCGGGGGTGGGGAACTTACCTATCAAAGCTGCTACTAGAGCGATGATGACGACCATTGTAACCACGATTATGGCTCTGAGGGCAGCTGGACGATCCCATACTGCAGGTTTCCTGGAGCTGGAATTAGCTGGATGACCAAAACCTGTTAATCATAGAATATCAGGGTTGGAAGGGATCTCAGGAGGTCATCTAGTCCAACCCCTTGCTAATTTTTTTTTTTTTTGAAACTCCAGTTCCTTAAGTGGCCCCCTCAAGGACTGAACTCACAACCCTGGGTTTAGCAGGCCAATGCTCAAACCACTGAGCTATCCTGACTCAGGCAGTGTGAGTGCCACTGAAAGGGTATGGCTACACTGGCGATTTGCAGCGCTGGAAAGCCTCCACCAGCGCTGCAATTAGTAAGTGGCCACACCTGCAGGGCACTTCCAGCGCTGCAACTCCCTGGCTGCAGCGCTGGCCGTACACCTCACTCAGCATGGGGAATAAGGATTCCAGCACTGGTGCTGCAGCACTGGTCATCAAGTGTGGCCACACACCAGCGCTGTGATTGGCCTCCAGGGTATAAGGTGTATCCCAGAATGCTTTTATAAATTACTCTCTTTGTTTTGTTATGCAGCCTCTCTTTGTTTTGTTATGAACGAGCTCCGATCCAAAAATCCCCTCTGTTTCACTCCCTCCCTGCTTGCCTCTCATTTGATTGTTTACAGCCAGGTACAGATGATCACAGCAAACAGGAGCTCTGTTTGTTTTTTAGATAAGCAACGGAGCTCCGATAGGAGCTCCTTCATAACAAAACAAAGAGAGGCTGCATAAAAAAACAAACAGAGCTCCTGTTTGCTGTGATCATCTGTACCTGGCTGTAAACAATCAAATGAGAGGCAAGCAGGGAGGGAGTGAAACAGCGGGGCTGTTTGCAATTAAGAGTTAAGACTAAGGGGTCAGAAACATGTTCTGATTTTTCAATCAGGAAGCTAAACACACAGTGTTGGCTCCAAAAATCCCCTCTCTCTCTCCCCCCGCTCCCTGTCACACTAGACCCCACTCCACCCCCCTCTTTTGAAAAGCACGTTGTGGCCACTTGAATGCTGGGATAGCTGCCCATAATGCATCACTCCCAACAGCGCTGCAAATACTGCAAATGTGGCCACACACCAGCGCTGGTAGCTGTGAGTGTGGCCCAGGGCCGCCCAGAGGATTCCGGGGGCCCGGGGTCTTCGGCGGGGGGCCCTTCCGTTCCGGGACCCGCCGCCAAAGTGCCCCGAAGACCCACGGCGGGAGCCCCCCGCCGCCGAATTACCGCCGAAGCGGGACCCGCCGCTGAAGCACAGCCCGGTCTTCGGCGGTAATTCGGTGGCGGGGGGGGGTTCCCCGCCGCGGGCCTTCCGGGCCCTTAGGCGGCGGGTCCCGGAACAGAAGGGGCCCCCCGCCGCCGAAGACCGGGCTGCGCTTCAGCGGCGGCGGCGGGTCCCGCTCCTCCCCCCCCCCGCCACCGGTCCCGCCCCGGCCTCTTACCGAGCGCGTCTCCGGCGGGGCCTGAGCTCCGTCCCGCTCAGAGCCGCGTGGGGAGGGGGCGGGGCTGGGAGCTCCACGCCGAGCGGAGGCAGCTGCCCCGCCCCCTCCCCACGCCGCTCTGAGCGGGGCGGGGCTCAGGGCCCGTTGGAGCTCCCAGCCCCGCCCCGCTCACCACGCGGCTCTGAGCGGGGCGGGGCTCAGGGGCCCCGCCGGAGACGCTGAGGCTCCGGGAGAGGGGCGGAGGCGGGAGCCTCCGCTCTTCTCTTGGAGGCCCCTGCGGAGCCCGGGGCAAATTGCCCCCTTTGCCCCCCCCTCTGGGCGGCCCTGGTGTGGCCACACACCAGCGCTGGCCCTGCACAGCTGGATGACCAGCGCTGCAAACTACCAGCGCTGCAAACCGTAAGTGTAGCCATACCCAACATCAGCTCGCGTGCCGCCTTCGGCACACGGGCCATAGGTTGCCTACCCCTGGTTTACGTGCTAGTTTGAACTGTTTCAGGAAAGCTCAGATGTGGATTGGCATTGCCCAAGGTTCACTGTCTCTTAAGTGTTTCTTGATTGGGCACTTACTGAGAATAGTCCCTTCTCAAGAGTTAGCTGACCAAATGTTTTACTGAGGCTTCTTAGAATCAAAACACCTTGATATATAAGTATGTAGCCAATATTTATAACTTCAACTACAAAAATTCACACACACACAGATAGGTTATGATTTGCTGGTTATGATCATGCTTTCTATAGACACCTTACATGACACTGTGGAAGCCAGTAAATAATTAACAAGGATTTGAAGAGATCTTAATGAATGTTAGTTAGCAAGAGTCAGGCCATACTGTAACCTTAATGACGTAAGACTTGTAGGAGCAAAGATAGTGCGAGGCGACAGGACAGGAACTGTGTACAAAGTTATTACGACCTTGCAATCACTAACCAAAATGCAGGCTTGCTTTTTCTAGGATTGAGACAAATAAGATAAGCCTTTTTGCTATGTATAAACAAAATGTAGTTGTTGCTTTTTACTGTCTGTATTATTGTTAGAAATTGTCTGTAAAAGGTATAAAGGCTTGCTGTGATTGTTTACCAGTTGAGAGACCTGTCCGGGACTGGGGCGACCCTGTGTCCTATGGCACTCTCTCCCTCCATGGTAATTACTGGAGAAATTAAAGAATTTGATTTTGCTGCACCCAAACAATAAAAGCGAGAACTTAGTTTTTCTTCGACAATTTGGGGGCTCGTCCGGGATGGCAACGCCCACGGACCCACAGACGGCTACTACGGATCATTCCCCTTCGAACCCCATGGCGCCACATGAGAGGTATGAGACCTTTTGAAATCTCTATTGGGGTATCGGAGGAGGACTTTCCGTGAGGACGTCTGTCTCTGTTGGGCTCACGCCATCTGAACTTATTGACTGTGCAGCAGGATCAGATGCAAAGTGGTATTGGGGAGAGGCCCCAATAAGGTTAGTTTATAGCAGTACTGGGAACTGCTGAGTTGGCCAAGGTAAATGCATAAGGTAATGCATAAGGTAAATGCATAGGTAAATGCATTAGAATGCACCGGTGCTGAGGGGTTTTTACCGCCTCAAGAGGGGTTGTCATACCGCCTCATGGTATTGGTCCGGACCAGGTAAAGATGCATCATGGTTAATAAAAAAAAAAAAGAGATAAAAAGGTTAAAAAAAAAAAAAAAGGGTTAAAAAAAGAAAAAAAGAAAAAAGAAAAAGGAAGAAAAAGAGGCCTTGGTGTGTGTGTGTGTACACCAGTGTGAGTGGCTGTTACCGGGCTAGCCCAGTAACTAGTGGATCTTTAGGAGATCCGACCCACGGTGGGCTGACTCAGCCTGGCATAGTCCGGCGAGGAAGCTGCCTGGGTCTAGGGGTGTGTGAACCCATCTTCCCTCCCCTTTCCCTTCCGTGTGGGCTACTGACAGTCTAAATATTCCACCTTACCCCCTAAGGGTGCCCCAGCATATTACATGTACCTACATTATGGTCCTAAAATCTGCAGGTATTTAAATGATTGGAATCTGTACATGCGTGAAAAATTCATTTAAACAATGTCCATTAGAAGGCACCTTCAATCGAGATAAGATCATATATCTAAGAGGAGCTTTTAATCACCAAAGAAAAGCCTCTGACACAGTGTGAGCAATTTGTCTAGGAACGGGTTAATTTGAAATTCGGCTTAGCCCAGAGATAAAGGAGAAGTTGTTTTGTGTTCAAGGTCATGAATTAGTGCGGACTATGCTAAGTGCAAAGAAAACTGCTTTGCACTTGTGGAACATAGAGACGGGCAAACCGAAGGCAGTACAGATTGCGGAATTGGAATTATATTTGCAAAGCTTAACTTCCCAGTGAGACATGTGTGAGTATTAAAGTGGTTTAAGGCTTGGGGCATTCATGTTTTTTCTGTGTGAGGTGGGAGCATTCCCAATACTCTCCATTGTTGTTTTATTATTTTTAATGAAGCTTTAAAACTTGATATAGAATACGGAAACACTATTTGGTTTTGGTGCATTATTTAGCTTTGGCTTTGTTTTGTTTAACTGGTTACTGATGTTTTTCTGCTCTGTTCATTTGGCCGTTAGGTGTGTGAGCGGAACTGAACTTCTCGTTCGTAATTCCTCAGGGTGGAAGCCATGTGTGCGATGAAGCTCTGAGGTTGTCCTGAGATTTTTACAGTCCCGCCCCCCCGTAGCGGACAATATAATAGAAGTAGAAAAATTTGGCTTAGACTGTAATTTTCTCTGCTTTCTGTGTAATTTTCTTTTCTGTTTAAGTGTCAGCAGACAAATGGGTGGGTCTCTGGGTAGACCCCCAAAGGGGTTTGGATTATGTGTTAAGTAAATGGCCATGTATTTTTGCCCAGGTGGCAAGCCTTACTAGGGAGGACTCGGGTAGTCTTGTGAGTAGAAATGTTTTGGGGACAAGACCAGAAGGGTGAGGGCTAGTTGTGAAGCCCACCCTCCTAGCTAAACTGGTAGTGGAGCAAATTGGTGCAAAATGGAAGGGACGGCTCAGCAAGAAAAAAGGATCGGGCCCAGGCGAGCAGGCAACAGACAGAGTGATTGGACAACAGGTTGGAAACTTTTGAGGGTGTAGTGGAATAAAGGAGTAAGTGAATATAAGCATGAGAATTTCAAATACTCAGAAGTATATTTGGAATGGTGATTTGAATTGGTAAGGTGGCTGTTGGAAGGGAAAAGCAAGTGAGGACAGTTTTTTGGTGTCTTTGAAATGTTTGTAAATAAATTCAGGCAAATAAATTTATTGGATTGTAATAATTTGGCTGTGACCAATTTTGTTAAATCAGTTGAAGACTGTATACAGTACTACGTAATGATAATTTTATTAGGCTCTACAGGCACTATAAGTGGTGATGTTTTCTTTCAGTGTTTAAAAGCAGGAGTTAACAATAGGAAAGCAAGCCGGAAAGCATCTGTGATAATGCAAATTAACTAACTGATAAGGTGGAGGCCGCTGAAACCAAGGCTGTCTAAGAAACACATACGAGAAAATATGGGGTAATTCCTCTGTTTTGCCTAGAATCAACAAGAGTATTTGTATATTTTAAGTATTTAATTGCCCAGACGGGGTGGACCTCTGTTTTTGTCTTTCAGATAATCAAAGAAAACTAATGCCAGCTGCACAGCATTCAACGTACCTTGATTTACTGGCACAGTAGACGATTATGTTGTGTGTTCTATGTTCTGTCTTGTTGTGTTTTTTTTTGTGGCCAGAATTGTTGTGTTTAATATTTTCATGAGATGGTCTGATTTGATATCAAGCGGAAATGTTGGATTGAGATGCAGATACTTGTTTTGTTCAATTTGGAATACAAAGTGTTTGGTTACATCAGAAAATGTGATATACTAAAGTCTAATACATTTTCTTAAGTAAGAGAAAGAAACTACATTGGCCAAATCTTTTAATTGAGAATTGTTGTTAAAATTTGCATACTGACAGTCTTTGGAAGCGAGGACATGAAAAGTTAACCCACTCCCCATATTGTACAAGGGATCCTTCTGGCTACCTCAGACTTTTAGCCAGAGGGCTGGGGATGGGGGATAGCTATTGGACTAGAAGTTATATTAAGTGAACTTCTCAAAGTGGGTGTGCTTGTCCTGGCTTGTTCTTCCAAAGTTCTGTAATAAGGTTATTTTAGTGAAAGGGTATATGTGGCATACATTGAATGATAATACTTCTGTACTGTATAACAGTACTGTTTATGTGTTCATGGTATGAAAAAGGTGTATAATTGAAGAGTAAAAGTTTTCTTTGTAGGTTAAATGAAAAAAAACAAAAAAACAAAAAGCCAAGAAGAGAATGGCTAACATGCGCTGGCCCCAGTCAAGGACACCGCTTGGCTGCCTACCAAGAGAAGGGGGGGGGAACGCTGGGACAGTGGAACGCCGGAACGGGACTTACAAAAAATGAACTGGCCAAGATTTGTGCTGAGACACACTTAAAGTGGCCAGATGCCCTTCCTTTGGCACTGATGTGTATGAGAGCCATTCCCAATTGAACGACTGGACTCAGCCCTCATGAAATTTGACAGGACACCCAATGCTGACTACCAACTGCACCCCCACTAACCCCAGCTCAGATGGACATTCATTTGCTGGATAACATAATGCTTAAATATTGTCAGGCACTAATGAAATGTGTTAAGTCTTTTTATACACAGGTGATGGAAGCACTACCAAAGGATCCTGTGCAACCTTGCCACTCGTTGGAACCAGGAGCCTGGGTCTACATAAAGATCCATCAGCGAAAGACTGCCTTGGCTCCATGCTGGAAAGGCCCTTTCCAAGTCCTGCTGACTACCGACACCGCTGTGAAGTGCCACAGACTGACTGCTTGGACCCAGGATTCTCGCTGCAAAAAGACCCCTCCACATCAGAAGAATTTTCCTATTGATGATTAGCCTATTCTTTCTTCTAGTTCTACTGTGCTTCTGGACAGCTTCTGGACAACCTCTCCCTTGTCCACTGACAGACCAACTGTGCCTTTAGACTTTTCTAGAAAAAGCACAGCTATTACAGGGTGATATGTGCTGGAAACCTCTCCCCTGTAGGATGCTAGACCTTGATTGTTTTGGGAAGGCAGAAGAAGCACTCACTCCACTGACATTGCCAAAGTCCAGGAATTCCTGACTAAAAGGACATTGAGAACTGACCCTGGTGAAGAAACACAGAATTACATACTGGCAGGAAGAAATTTGTGGGACCCATGCTTGGGACTGTGGTATTAATTGGATTTTAACTGACATTGCCCTTATCCAGTTTTCTACATACCCAGATTGCTCACAAGGGGCTGCCATTAGATTAGCACAACAAAAGGCCTGGGTTATTTCCTCTGGACAAGAAGGGAATTGACCAGATCCCTGTGGGCTGGGGCCAATAGTGTAGTAGTCATTTGGACTATTCTTAAAGGCCAAGAACATGATAAGAAATTGGGGCAACTAGAAAAGGCCACTAGTCTTATTTTTGAAGCTCAGCTATCTTAAGTACAGGCTGGAGTTGGTGAGTTACATGTCATTTCCACCCTTAGTTTTATGACCCAGAAGTTACTGACAGAGATGGTATTGAATATCACTGAGGCTGGGAAGGCATTGCAGTGGGATCTGGACCAGACTTGGCCCACTGCCCTTACAGACACGTCAGGAGTACCATCTGATCTGTGGTCATGAAGACATACTTGGACACTTTCTGGATGGAAGTGTGGACATTCACAGTGCTCCTTCCAAGCATATGGACCAGTTAGGGGGTGTGGGCTCCCACATACCGAATCCTGCTGGGTCCATGGGGAGGATGCATGTGGAACTGAATTATTTACCGAGACATCTGGGAAATTAGACCACCTGGTATACCTACCTGATTTATAGACAGTACCCCTAGAATAACACCTGACAAGATATACATATTGATCTTATCACTGCTGCAAGCAATTATATAATTTACTGGCCTGCAGATAGAATGCAGATAGAATGCAGATAGAATGTTGCAAGTAGCTCTTAGATTTTAGGTATATTTTGATTGGACTAGAATAATGCCTGATCGGTTTCATAAATTTGCTTTCATTGTTACCTAAGGTTCAAAGAATCTCTGAATTGCAAGGGCATATTCACTTGCTTTAGAATATATTTTAAGCTGAAAAGGATACCTTTCATACAGCTTATAGAGTGTTTACTTTATGTACTAGGTATGTTGTTTTATGCTTTGTGATCAGAATTGTACAACAGCCCCGTTGTATTGTTCCTCTGGGACTGTTATTGTTTGTCGTGTTGTTAGTTAGTTTAGGATTATGTTATTGTTGTTGTTTTTGAAAAAAAAACAACATAATTATAGTTATAATACCTTTTCATGTTCATGCTAATCATGCATTGTCATTACGTCCCATGACGGTTGACAGGTTTGCTGTAGAATCTGAAGTCCATGGTTTCATGCGAATTGAGATTTGAAATTGTTTGTTGTACTAGAAGTACAAAAGGGGGGAGTGTGGAAGCCAGTAAATAATTAACAAGGATTTGAAGAGATCTTAATGAATGTTAGTTAGCAAGAGTCAGGCCATACTGTAACCTTAATGACGTAAGACTTGTAGGAGCAAAGATAGTGCGAGGCGACAGGACAGGAACTGTGTACAAAGTTATTACGACCTTGCAATCACTAACCAAAATGCAGGCTTGCTTTTTCTAGGATTGAGACAAATAAGATAAGCCTTTTTGCTATGTATAAACAAAATGTAGTTGTTGCTTTTTACTGTCTGTATTATTGTTAGAAATTGTCTGTAAAAGGTATAAAGGCTTGCTGTGATTGTTTACCAGTTGAGAGACCTGTCCAGGACTGGGGTGACCCTGTGTCCTATGGCACTCTCTCCCTCCATGGTAATTACTGGAGAAATTAAAGAATTTGATTTTGCTGCACCCAAACAATAAAAGCGAGAACCTAGTTTTTCTTCGACAACACCCTTTGTACAATACTGGCTGCAAATATATAACAGTGGTTGCAACCATGATCTATATGGTCACAGGTTATGTCAGTAACGTCACAAGGGGATTGTGGCAGGGCAGGGGTAAATCCCTTGAGTGCCCTGCTAAAATGCTGTCTAAAGCCCTAATGTCTGGTAGGGAGGCCAGGTAGTCAGCAGAGAGCCCAGCTGCAGGCCTAAATGAGGGCTGGCTCACTGCTGTGCAGGGCCGGCTCTAACATTTTTGCCGCCCCAAGCAAAAAAAAAATATAAAATAAAATAAAAAGAGCACCGCCCAAGTCCCCGCCTCCCCGAGCGCCGCGTCAGGCTGCTCAAATCCCCGCCCCCCCAGCGTCACCCAAGTCCCTGCCTGGCCAAACCAAAAACAACAAAAACAAACCCCGGTCGCCGCCCCCTCCCAAGGTGCCGCCCCAAGCACATGCTTGGTGGGCTGGTGCCTGGAGCCGGCCCTGTGTGTTGGCTGGTTAAAATAGAGTCCCCACATCACCTTCTTCGGTGCTTCACCCTTGTCTCTTTATTTACAGTGCAACAGTGTTATCTCCCCTTCCCCCCCAACAGCTATCCCCAGTCAGACCCTCCCAGGGTCTCCTGGCCCGTAAGGCTCCTTTCTTTTGGTGAGGTGACAGAGATGTAACCCTCCCAGGCTAGCCTCCTGACTGAGCTTTCCTTAGGGCTTATATAGCTCTCCTCAGCCCAGCTGTCGCTACTTAACTCAACTCATAGCAGCAGGGCCGGCTCCAGGCACCAGCATGTGCTTGGGGCGGCACCTTGGGAGGGGGCGGCGATCGGGGTTTGTTTTTGTTGTTTTTGGTTTGGCCAGGCGGCGCTCGGGGGAGGGAGGGGGGGACTTGGGCGGCCCGACGCGGCGCTTGGGGTGGGGGGGGACAGGGGGGCAAAAATGTTAGAGCTGGCCTTGCCAACACAAGGCCCAGGCATGAGAGAGTGGAAACCTGTGTAGACCCTGTGACACTGGGGACTCGTCCAGGATCCTCCAAGCCATCATTAATAGTGGCTGCCAGCATGGAGGAGACCCTAAAGTGGCTGGTGTCCACGGTGCAAAAATGCAACAGTCCCAACAGACAGAACGACAGGCCCTGATGATACGGCAGGCAGATCAACAGCAGATACTCCAGGAGTTTATCAGGGAACAGTCAGCGACCCAACAGATCTTCCAAAAGATGGTGAATCTGGCACTGGGGGATGCCGGGGTGGGGCTCTGCAAGATGGGCCCCACAGATGACCCAGATGCATCCCTGGGGACTGTCGAATGGGTGACTATGGTGGCTGGCTTGGAGTGGACGACCTGGGCCCTGCAGCTAGGTGAAGCACTGAAGAAAGCCAACACAGGGCCCAGACATAGAGTGAAAACCTGTGCAGACCATGTGACAGGGATATTCAATTAGATTAAAGGGTTGGGAAAGGAACTATTTTTTCCAGCCAATGTATAATTAGACTGCGGAACTCACTGTCACAGGAAATTGATAAAAAGAACTTAGGAAAGTTAAAGGGTTCGAGCATTTATATGGTTAACATGAAATATCCAGAGTTGCCATAATTAACAACCAAAGGTTGCAGAAACATGGAGGGAGGGATAGCTCAGTGGTTTGAGCATTGGCCTGCTAAACCCAGGGTTGTGAGTTCAGTCCTTGAGGGAGCCACTTAGAGATCTGGGGCAAAAACTGGTCCTGCTAGTGAAGGCAGGGGGCTGGACTCAATGACCTTTCGAGGTCCCTTCCAGTTCTAGGAGATTGGTATATTGGAAGAGCGCCTGTATCCCAGGGAGTGTAAATCCAGGGAACCCCTGCTAGATTTCAATCTTAGCAAATCCTCTTCCCTAGTGCCCAGAGCCACATCTGAGGGCATGATACATTCACTGGCAAAACACAAATGAATGTGCTGTGTCCACAGGCAGCTACACCTGCTCCTGGCCATGCTCGGAGGCAGGGCTCTGCATGGGTTATGAGTGCAAACACCTCAGCTCACACACTGGAAGGACAAACAACCAGAAGGCAAGAGCAGTGACAGGAGCGACCCAGGGAGACGTGAGCCAAACGTTTTCAAGGGGATAGAACACGTACAGTCCTAATAACCATACATGCAACTGCCACCCAAGAGAGCATGTGCTGCACGAGCCGAGTCCATTGAAGCAATACAGGCTCTGCTGCATGGGGCAGGGGTGGGGGAATGAGAAGGAGGAAAGACAGCTACACCCACCCCTGAAGGCATCTCCTCCCTCCAGCCTGTTCCTAGGCAGGGAAACTCCAGTTACCTGGTTCTCCTCCACTCTCCAAGTCTATGGAGCTGTTAAGAGGCTGTCCAGGGGGATCTGCTTCCGCCCAGTTCCCCATCTCTCTTCTCAGGGAGGCAGCGGTGGGTGCTGGACTCTGATGAGCTTGGAGCCAGCTGCAAGAAATGGCTCTACACAGCCATGGCAGAGTCAGCTCCAGCCAGTGCAGTGTCCCTGGCTTTGGCTCCTCTCCCAGCTGACCTAGAATCTGCAATGACACAGTCAGGACAGCATAAGGGTCAGAGGGTTTGTTTGTGGTGTCCCATCCCCCATTCATCAGAACAAAAGCCCAGAGCTAAGAATATTGCAGTAACCAACCCGCTCCTCTGTCATCAGGCCCCTCATTGAAGATTCCCCATTTCCTCTCACTCCTCAATTCGGAGCTGGGCAGGAGAGGGAGAACACTGGATGTGGGGTGCAGGCAGGGATGTGGACACGCCTTTTATGTCTGGTGTGCCCTGGTACACAATGCGGGGCTGTGTGTAGTGCCTCCCCCTGCACTGGAAACTCTGGGAAGTTGGAGGGGGGTGAGTTTGAGAAGCAGCTTTGGGAGGGGCACAGACACAGCACCTTGGAAGGACTCTAAGGGACAGTCTTCCCCACCCCCTTGGTTGGATAAAAAAAACCAGTAGTTTAAATTTTGATTTTTTTATTTAAATAAATACGGTTTTAAAAGAAACCAATTTAAAATTAAACTTGAAATAACAGTATGTTATGGCCTAAACTTATTATAATCCATTAAAATAATTTAAATTAAAAGAAATAATATTCCAGCAGAACATGTTTGCTGGTGAAGTCTTGAAGAAAGTCAGGCCCCTGAAGTGGTGCCAGTCACTGGCTACGCACCGGTGACGGTTTGTTAAAGCAGCTTTGGACAGCAGTAGCCTCTTGTGCAGGTACAGAGAGACCATTCTCTTCATTTCAGTTTATTCAAAGTTAAGAAACCGATCGGGAGTTGAAAAAGCAGCAAAGCTTGTTTTGCTCTTCCAATCCATGGATGAAAACTAGGTGTGAGAAGGTGAGCTTTAGAGCCGTGGTTCTCAACCTGCAGGCCAATCAGCACACGGCTGCGGCCCATGTGACATCCTCAGGGCCATACAGGTAGTATTGGATGCGGCCCACAATGGTACATGGGTTGAGAGCCACTGCTCGAAAGTCTTAACGAACATGGAGCGGGAGCCACAAAGGACTCAGGCATTGCACCACAGCTCCTAGCTTGTAGGCGGCTAGAAAATCCAAGAAACACCACTGTGATCCACAAAGCTGATTTAGGCACACAGGCTCCTATCAAATGAATGGGGAGCCAACACGTTAGGTGGGGAGCCACTTAAGCCAACCAATGGGAGATGCTGACCAGTGGGGTGTGTCCTAACCTCTGCCCCTCTTAGAGACAGGCACCTAAATCCAGACCACAGGGAAGCTATTGACTACAAATGCCAGAGAAAGAGGAGATGCCACATTATAACTTCTAGTCCAGTGGTTAGGTCATCACATGAGACGTCCAGATGAGTCACATGAGGCAACAATGCACATCCTCAAAGGCTAAAACAGACACCTAGAGAACTTTTAGTCTCATAAACTTAAGTGCCAAGTGAGTTTAGGGGCCTATCAGAAGTTTCGTGGATTGCAGCGGAGCCAAAACTGGGATTTAGGCATCTAAGTACTTTTGCTGATCCCACCCATGGTGACTAAAAGCAATCACTTCAATTCACTAACTACAGGTATTTATTACCTTTATTTATTTATTTATTTATAGCGTCATAGCAGCTATGATCCCTGCTCATGGCCAGGATACATGACTTTAATCAGTTTTAAATGCAAAACATGTTTTGATAACCCTTTTCCCCCTAACGTATCCAGCATATTTAAGGTATTTTTATTTAAAAAAAAAATGCTGAATTTAAGTTTAATTGAAATCTGAGTCCCATCCAAATAAAGCTTGACCAAAACCAAAAAAATTCCCCAAAATTAAAAAAGTTGAAAATCTGAATATTTGTACATGTAGCTATATTATTTAAGCAATTAATGTGTCTAGATATAGTGTATCCTCCTGGTTAAGAAAAAATACTAAATTTACTGTAAAAGCTTTATTTAGATGTAGATCTACAGGTTTTAGTGGTTATCAGTTTGAGAATCAGCCTCCCTTTAGGAAAAGTAACTAAAAAGTAAAAATGGCAAATTAGATTAAAACTGTCAGTTTAAGTGGAGGTACCCGCTTGCTGCTTTAAATCATGATTAACAGTGGAAATTTAAAATCTGGTTAATTTAAGTCAATCTGCCTTCATCCCTCCCACCCAAACACTGACAGCTCTGAGGGGTGGGGGATCTGCATGAGGCTGGGGGGTTTCCCTTCCCCCCTGCACTGACAACTCTGGAAGTGGGGTGGGGGAGCTCTGCCTAGGGCAGGGGTGGTCTGTCATTTTTTGTCAAGCTCCACAGTTCTTGGTCAAGGTGTAGTAAAGATCCAGACGCCAGAGAAAATAATACAAAAAAAAAACCCCAACTGTAATGATAAGTAAATAAAAAGATTTCACAGTCCATTCAAAAAGTGTCTGGTGGTCCGGATTGGCCTGTGGTTCACCTATTGACTATCCTGGTGTAGGGTGTGGAGGGACGTCAGCCCATCCCCAAGCACTGACAGCTCTGGGGGCTAGGTGTGTGGGGGGGGGCTCTGCATGGGTTCGGGGGGGGGAGACCCCCCCTCCCCGCACTGAGAGCTCTGGGGGCGAGATGCAGGGGGGGAGGGGGGGACTCTGCGTGGGTTGGGGGAGGGGCAGACTCCCCCTCCCCGCACTGAGAGCTCTGGGACCAGGCGGGGTGGGGGGAGGGTTTGGGCTCCCGGTTACACACACCCAGGGCCACAGCTGCATGTCCTGCCCCGCGCTCACCTGCTTCTCCCCCCAGTCCCGGGCTGAGCTCCCCGCGGCCGCCGCAGGGGTCGCTGGGCCGGGCCCGTGTTCCTCCGCGGGGAGCTCGGGGCACTTCCCCTCCCGCACCAAGGGCCGCTCTGGCTCCGAAGTTCCGCCGCCCCGCGCGGGGCCGGATTCCGCTTTTCTCTGCCTCTGCCCCTCCCACCGCCGCCATGATGTGGGGGGGCAACAGCCCCCGCCCCCCTTCAGCCTCCAGCTGGGCCCTGCTCCCCCCAACCCCGGGAAACCAGCTCCTGCGGCCCCAGCCCCGCTCTCTCCGGCCGGCTGCGCCGCGTCCCCCCAGCGCGGCTCCCGGGGACAGGCGGCACCCGGAGCCCAAGGTTCAGCGGGGGGCAGTGGGGGTGCCTGGGGGTAGCTGCGTCCCTGGCGCTGACTCAGCGCGTCCCTGGCCCGGCTCAGAGACACGCGCTGCCCGGCCCGGCCCTCACCTGAGACCCGAGCCGGCAGACCCAGAGCCCTGCGCAGAACAACAACCGCCTGCGCGCGCAGCGCCCAAGGAAGTGACCCGCCCCAAAGCGACGGCAGAGCCTCTCGTCCCCTTTCTGATTGGCTCCAGTCAGAGCCGAGCCAATCGGCGCTAGTAGCGGGGACCCCGCGCCTAGGAAGGACGGTGCCGCTCTCACTCCCACCCGGGAGAACCTGACCCAGGCGACAAGCCGGGGCCCGCGCTGCGGGGTGCAGAACCCGCCTTCCCGCCCCCCGCCCGCTGTCTGTGCGCGCTGGGGAAAGGAGGCAGGTTGGAAAACGATCCCAGCCAATGCTGGGGGGTAAATGGGCTGTTACCGCTCAGGAAAGATCTTGGAGTCACTAAACCAGGGGTCTCAAACACACGGCCCGGGACGGGTCTCTTGAGTGTGGCCCACCAAGCTCCCCGCCCCTCTGCCTACCCGCGGGATTGCTCCCCGTGGCGCCCACCGCTCTCTGAAGCAGCTGGCAGCACGCGAAGGGGCGGGGGGCACCGCCTCCCCACAGCTCCCATTGGCCGGGAAAAGGGAACCGTGGCCAATGGGAGCTTTGTGGGAGGTACCTGGAGGCGTGGCAAGAGCAGCACATGCAGGGAACGTCCCTCCCCCTTCTCCGGGGGCTGCAGGGAAACGGTTCCAGCTGTTTCCTGGAGTGGAGCAGCTGGGAGGCCAGGGTAGACTGCGCTAGGTAAGCGGCGCTGGGCTGGAGCTCGCATCCTGCACCCCAACCCCCTACCCTAAGCCCCCTGCCACATCCCACACCCTGACCACCTGTCCTGAGCCCCCTGTGACATCCCACACCCCTCCTGCACTCCCTGTCCTGAGCCAGCTGCCGCACCCCTCACCCTCTTGCATCCCACCCACCAATGCCCTGCCCTGAGCCCCTGCCGCACCCTGCACTCTTTCTGCACCCCCTGGGGGCAGCGTTGGTATGGGAAGGCGCGGGGCAGGTACGATGCCTAATGGAAGGGGTGGAGTGGGGATGGGGCCAGAGGCAGCAAGGGGAGGGTGTTAGTGATGCAGCTCTTGGTTCAATGCACTAGTCCTCATCTGGCCCTCGTGGTCATTTGCGTTTGAGACCCCTGCACTAAGCAGATGTTTTCAAAGAACTAGCTACACTGTGCAGCGGCTGTCAAAAACAGCTAACAGACTTAAGAACGGGAGAGATATTTTCTGTCTTCTTATCATAATGCCACTATACAAATCCAGGGCTCCCCCACACCTTCCATACTGCATGCAATTCTGGCAGCTTCATCTCAAAAGTGATATTTTAGAACTGGAAATGGTACAGAGAAGGGTGACAAAAACGACGGGGGTGTGGAACAGCTTCCATATGAGGAGAGATTAAAAAGACTGGGATTGTTCAGTTTGGGGGAGGGAAAATAAAAAGACAACTGGGGGGGGGGGGATATGACAGATCTATAAAATCCTGAATGTTAGAGAAAAACATATTATTTACCCCTTTGCATAATACAAGAACCAGGGGTCACGCAATGACGCTACAGGCAGCAGGTTAAAAACAAACCTATGGAACTGCTTCACACAACACATAGTCAACCTGTGCAACTCATTGCCAGGGGATATTGTGAAGGCCAACACTATAACTGGGTTCAAAAAAGAGTTGGACCCATCCTCCATGAATGTATCTATCAATGGATATCAGCCAAGATGGTCAGGGGCACAGCCCCATGCTGGGTGTCCCTAAGCCTCTGACTGCCAGATGCTGGGACTGGACAGGTCATTCAATAATTGCCCTGTTCTGTTCATTCCCTCTGAAGCATCTAGCAACAGCCACAGTCTGAAGACAGGATACAGGGCTGTGCGGAGCGTTGGTCTGACCCAGTTTGGCCATTCTTACGTTCATCAGCAAACTCAGCACAAGGAGCACGGAGTCTCCCTACACCAGGCTGCTACATTTCAACTAAAGCCAAAGAAACTAAAGGTGTCAATTCACTAGCAGAGACTGAGGAAGGTCCAGGTGCAGCAGTGCCCAGCCACAGATTCCCCAACAAACAGAGGGGAAGCCCTGTAACAATGACGACACTCACTGACACCAATAACAGAACAAAAAACTCTGGCACAAGCCAGCCAACCAGTTCAAAAAAAGCCAAAACGTACCCCACGCAGAGTTTTACCTCAAAAGGGAAGAGTGCAGGAGACTCCATGAAGACCACTAAGGGTCTAACTATTGATTTTACATGGGAGGTGCATAGACACCACAGTGAAGAGTGTCAGTACAGAACAGTAAAGTGAGACAGGCAGTTCTCCTTCCGGGGAGGGAAACAGAGACAAAGGAAAACACTGATTCCCACGGAGGATGCTCAGATACTGCGGAGGATGGGCAGCACAGACAGGTGCTAGTCACACCACTTCGCCAGCACACAGATCCCATGGGGATGGTGGGTACAATAACCTGAACAACCGCATATGAAATCACAGTTTGATGCCACCACCTTGCAAAGCACCATAAAACTCTGCATCAAAATAATCCACACAGCCACCAGTTCTCAGTGAATGGGTTCTGGAAGAGGCCCTTACCTGGCCTGGCATCCGGTGAGCCTGTTCCTCAGTTGAACTCTGGCCATGCCTCAGTTTCCCCTCAGCAGTTGGGTAATAAATTCCATGTAGCTCTCCACAGTCACCATGGCAACAAGTGTCCTCCCTCTTCTGGGATAAGTGAGAATCCAAACAAAACAACACAAGCCCTTCGCCCTTCCTGGGCCACAGGCCTCTTCCCAGCATCTCCCCTTGGTTGCAGGATTCACAAAAGTCCATAATTCCCACTCCAGGGTCTGTGCACCACTTTCTTCCCATGATGCAGGGGAATGAAGAGGGCAAGGAGATGGTGCACTCTTCCCCTCCTGCCACATGCAGAGTCCTTTACTGGTGTGGTCTTGATGTGGGGGGCTCCCCAACAGCAGGTTTTCGGGTTAACACCCCTTTGAGATGAAAAAAACAACAACAGTCTGAGGTAATCACATGACTCCAGGAGCCAGGGCCCTAGTCTGAGTCGATAATGTGGCCCTGATCAATCCCACTCACAAACAGACTTGCTCCTGCTCTCTCATTACTTGGACAGATGCAGGGTTATAACCATGACAGGTTTATAACCTTTTTCCATACCAGGGACCCCAACCCTTGAGATCTGCTGTCTAACTGGGACCCCACTCTCAAGTAGGGAGGTACCAATGCAGCTGTTTGACAGCCGTTCACAACCCTCCTAGGCTGAGAACACCTGAACCCTATGACCAGCTGTAGCTTCACATCGTGCTCACAGCTACTCATGGAGAGAGGAGCCCACAGCCAGAGAACCTCCTTCCAGCTGGGGGGCCCCTCTCCATCTACTAGACAGACCCACTGCTGGGCTCAAACTGAAACAGCCCTCCAGGTTTTGGGTTAAATGCCTAAATACCGTTGAAGACCTAGGCCTTGCTCCCTCCCAGCTCTGGGAAATCAACAAACTCGGGAGAACAGGGGAGCTACAGAGTGAACTGGTTTGTAACCTTCACCAGAGCAGCCAGGCCTGAATCCCTGGGGTTAGTCAGAAGGGAAGCCACTCACCTGATTCCCGTCTTTTTCTGTGATTCCTGACCCCTTCCTAAGCTATCAGATGTCCCAGCAGACGATGGGCAGCCTAATCCTCCCCAGTAGTGAAACTGACTGTCATTTCCTGGGACGAATGATGAGCTGGTCTCTGAGCTGAACCTGAGGGGAGAGAGCAGAAAGATCCTCTAAAGAATCGATGGTACCTACAGAGAACCAAGACTGGGAACAGAGTTTGAGCAGAGGTGAGCGACTGGACAATACTTATCTGATCAGTCAGTGCTCAGTGAGACTCTGTCCATAGGCCCCAGGAACGTTCCTGCAAAGGAAGTAACAGAAAGTTATTAAGCAAAGCTCAGACTTTAAGGCCAGTAGGGACCATCATGATCATCTAGTCTGACCTCCTGCCCATTGCAGGCCACAGAACTTCACCCACCCACTCCTGTGATAGACCCATGTCCTGAAGATCAAATTAAATAATCCATTGGAAGGAGTTCTGTGGTGTTTTTAGATGCAATGAAAGGGCTGTTTTAAGGTGTTGATCATGAAGTAATTTTATCCCCCAAATTACTAATAGTTTGGAGAAGCACAGATTGGTAGGCTGAACCTTTCCATTGCTCTTATTAATACTAACTTAGTGTCCAGTTATTCTTTTACATTAGAGACTGTCTGGTTTGGCCAATGTACACGGCAGAGGGGCAGTGATGGCATAAATCACATTGGTAGATGTGCAGGTGAACAAGCCTCTGATAGTGTGGCTGATGTGATTAGGCCCTATGATAGTATCCCCTGAATAGATATGTGGACAGAGTTGGCAACAGGGTTTGTTGCAGGGATTGGTTCCTGGGTTAGTGTTTTTGTTGTGTGGTTGCTGGTGAGTATTTGATGCAGGTTTGGGGGTTGTCTGTAAGCAAGGACTGGCCTGGACACAAATCAGACATCAAGAATTATAACATCAAAAAACCAGTAGAACACTTCAATCTCCCTGGCCACTCCATTACAGACCTAAAAATCGCAATATTACAACCAAAAAAACCCTTCAAAAAGCAGACTCCAACAAGAGACGGCTGAATTGGAATTAATTTGGAAATTGGACACCATCAAACTAGGCTTGAATAAAGACTGGGAGTGGATAGGCCATTACACAAAGTAAAACTATCTCCCCATGCTTACTTGCCCCCCCCCCCCCACACACACACACACAGAGTTCCTTACCAATTGCTGGGAATGGGCCATTTTTATTACTACTATAAACTGTTCTTTTTCTCTCCTGCTGATAATAGCTCCCCCTGGCTCAAATAAATGTGTTAGTCTCTAAGGTGCCACAAGTTCTCCTGTTCTCCTTAGAGTGTGTATGGTAACACCCATTGTTTCATGTTCTCTGTATATATCTCTTCCTACTGTTTTTTCCACTCCATGCATCCGATGAAGTGAGCTGTAGCCCATGAAAGCTTATGCTCAAATAAATTTGTTAGTCTCTAAGGTGCAACAAGTTCTCCTGTTCTTTAAACACAAGAGGGGATGAAAACTGTAGCGATCAGAACGTGCGGAGCCCTGTCATTTCCCACCCAGCTCAGCAGGGCCTGGGGGAGGGGTCTCGCCTTCACTCCCGCCAGGCCACAGCCACAGGGCAGGGCTAGCAAAGAACCAAGGCACCACCTACTGCAGCGGCTCTTACACTTTTGTACTGGTGACTCCCTTTCACATAAGGGGGCTCATGCTCTGAGGTTTATCATCAATTAAAAACACTTTTATATATTTAACCCCATTCTAAATGCTGGAGGCAAAGCAGGCTTTGCGGTGGGGGCTGACAGCTCATGACCCCCCCATATAATAACCTCACGACCGCTTGAGGGGTCCCGACCCACAGTTTGAGAGCCCCTGACCTACTGGCTTGGCGTGGGAAATCAACACGAGCCACACTGTGCATGCTCCGTTTCTACATAGCTCGCTGTGCCCCCCATCACCCCAAAAGATCGGACCTGCTCCCCCCATTCGCCTCCTGAAAACAAACCCACCCAGCCTGGTTACAGCCCCCACAAAATATCCACCTGCTCTAAGCCTGGTCCCCTAATTTCCCCAAATACATTCCCGACGTGCCTGGAGAACTGAGCGCCTGGCCCCTTTCACCCAGCCCAGAGCGCAGCTGTTTAAACAGAGTAGTGTTCTTGAAGACGTGAGCATCATGAACCCTTCCCGGCCATCCCACGTGGATGTTGGATCACAAGGGATGTTTCACCACCAGTGCTTGCAGCACCATGGAAAAGTACCCCTTGCGGTTTATGTACTGGGTGCCCTGGTGCTCCAGTGCCAAGATACGGATATGGGTTCCATCTATCGCCCCACCACAGTTAGGGAATCCCATTGCAGCAAAGCCATCCACTATGACCTGCACATTTCCCAGAGTCACAACCTTTCGTAGCAGCAGCTTAGTGATTGCTTTGGCTACTTGCATCACAGCAGCCCCCACAGTAGATTTTCCCACTCCAAATTGATTCCCGACTGACCGGTAGCTGTCTGGCGTTGCAAGCTTCCAGAGGGCTATCGCCACTCACTTCTCAACTGTGAGGGCTGCTCTCATCTTGGTATTCTGGCGCTTCAGGGCAGGGGAAAGCAAGTCACAAAGTTCCATGAAAGTGCCCTTATGCATGTGTAAGTTTCGCAGCCACTGGGAATCTTCCCACACCTGCAACACAATGCGATCCCACCAGTCTGTGCTTGTTTCCCGGGCCCAAAATTGGCGTTCAATGGCTAGAACCTGCCCCATTACCAGCATGGCCTCCAAAGCGCAGGGGCCCGCAGTTTGAGAGAATTCTGTGTCCATGTCCTCATCACTCTCGTCGCCGTAGCTGCTGCCTCCTCACCTGGCTTTGCAGGTCCTGGTTCAGCATAGACTGCACGAGAACGCGCGAGGTGTTTACAATGTTCATGACTGCTGTCTTGAGCTGAGCAGGGTCCATGCTTGCCGTGGTATGGCGTCTGCACAGTTCATCCAGGAAAAAAGGCGCGAAATGGTTGTCTGCCGCTGCTTTCATGGAGGGAGGGGAGAGGCTGTACCCAGAACTACCAGCGACAATGATCCCAGCCATCAAGCACTGGGATCTCAACCCAGAATTCCAATGAGCGGGGGAGACTGCGGGAACTATGGGATAGCTACCCACAGTGCAACGCTCTGGAAATCGATGCTAGCCTCGGTACATGGACGGACACCACCGAATTAATGTGCTTAGTGTGGCCGCGTGCACTCAACTTTATACAATCTGTTTCCAAAAATCGGTTTCTGTAAAATCGGAATAATCCCATAGTGTAGACGTACCCTTAGGGTATTTTAGCTGTCTTGTTGCAGCTGCCCTTTGCTTGGATAAGATGAACCCCTGGGGCTGAGAGCTAGAGGAGGGGGCTGAGCGTTAGTATTGTAATCCAGTGAGATTTAGATTTGCTTTATTTGTATCTTTTCAAAGAATGTGACAAGTAACCAGAGCCTGGGCTGAATTAAAATAGAACCATCACCTCAGTCCTTTCACAACCATTAGTTGTGCTGATCAAACATCACAGCCTGGGACTTGGTCTTCGGCTCAGGTCTGTGCTGCAGTTGCCTTCATTCACCAGCTCCTCCTATGTCTGTCCCATAACACCCTGCCTGGCATCTGGCGCCTCTTTGGGGGCTTAGTTCAGTTTTGGAAGGTAAAAGTCACCTTAAGACTTTGGAAGAAAAAGTGGAACTACTGCTTGGTGGGAAGGGGCAATTACCTGGCTGAGATCCTGTAGCGTGTTGCTGGGCAAGTCCTTATGGGTTCCATGGTGCCACCTGGCTTCCACTGAGGAACATGTTACATGCCTTAAGTACAGCTTTTTATTTACATTGTGGTGGAGCGGCATAAACGGGACAACCCAGGTAATTACAGACCTGTCAACCTGACATCGCTCCCAGGCAAAATAATGGAGCAGTGGATACAGGACACAATTAAGAGTTATAGGAGGGTAATAGGCATTAATTATATTTTTTCCTTTGCATCGTTAAGTAACAGTAACTTAAAATACACGGCTTTGGGCCCCACTGCAAGGAACATAGGGACTGCCAGACTGGATCACGCCCAAGGGCTCACCGTCCAGTCTCCTGCCTCCGAGTCTCCAGGACCAGGTACTTCAGAGGAAAGTGTCAGACCCCCTCAACAGATGTGGGATGATCTGCCCCCACTTTAGGTTTAATCCTGGGCTCTACTAGTTAGAGATCGATCTGATCCCTCAAGCAGGAGGTTTAATATCCCTGCCAAAAAAACTATGGTCATTAATGATAGCAAGCCTGGGTATTCTTGGTGTCCATAGAAACATCCAATCCCTTCTGGAATCTCGTTAAGTTCTTGGCATTAATGACTTCCTGTGGCAAAGTGCTCCAAAGTCTGATTACACCTTACATGAAAATGTATTTCCTGTCATCAGTTTGGAATTTGCCGCCTTTTAACTTCATTGAATGTCCCTGCGTTATGCCTCAGAGATAGCACGCTACCCATCCACCTTCTCTAAGCCAATCATTATTTTAGAGACTTTTAGCACGTCCTTTTTTAACTATCTCCTCTCTAAGGCCTGGTCTACACTTTAAATTGAAATCGACAAAGCTATGTTGTTAGGACGTGAACTAGTCACGCTCCTGGGCATCGTAGCAATGCCAACCTGATCCCCAGAATTCTTCCACCCACCTACCTGCCACCTCTCAGCAAGATGCATTAACTACATCAATGGAAAAGCCCTTCCATCGCTGTAGGAAGCGTCTAGACTGGCACTACAGCAGCATAGGGAAGGCCCCATAGCTTTGTCCATGTTGCACCCATAAGACAGACATGCCCTAAACTAACAATGCCCAACTTTTCAATCTCTCTCCAGAGGAGAATCTTCCCAGGCCCTTGAACATTCCTATCACCCTTCTCTGAACCCCCCTCGAGTACTGCAACATCCTTTGGAGATGGGGTGACCAGAGTTGGACACTCCAGGTGAGGCTGCACCATGGATTTATAGAACATTCTATTTTCAGTGTTCTTCTCCATCCCATTCCTTACGCTTCCCAACATCATCTTTGTTTTTATGACCGCAGCCACTCACTGAGCTTAATCAGCTGTCCATAATCACAGAACCATAGGGTTAGAAGGGACCATAAAGATCATCCAGTCTAGCCCCCGCCAAGGTGCAGAATTTGTTGTGTCTAAACCATCCAAGACAGGTGGCTACCCAGCCTCCTTTTGACAACCTCTAGTGAAGGAGCTTCCACAACCTCCCTGGGCGTCTGTTCCATTGTCCTACTGTTCTTACAGTTAGGAAGTTTTTCCTTGAGATTTAATCTAAATCTGCTACGCTGTAGTTTGAATCCTGTAAGGTGGGAGTAGTTTTACTGTTTCCCTCCAATGTCTGTAACTTTACATCTAGCAACATTGAATTTTATCTGCCATTGTGTTGCCCATTCACCCAGCTTGTAGAAGTCTCTCTGAAGTGCCTCACAGTCCTCTATGGTCCTGACTAACTGAAATAACTTTGTGTCATCTGCAAATGTTGCTACCTCACCTCTTTTGCAGATCAATAAATATATAAGACAACAAAAGACCCACTACGGAACCTTGATGGCTCCACCATTCACCCTTTGCCATGATAAAAGTTGACCATTTAACCCTACTCTTTGCTTTCAGGCCAGATTTTGATCCATGACAATACTTTGCCCCTCACCCTGTGACCACTTAGCTTCTTTAGTAGTCTCTTGTGAGGGACCTTGCCAAAGGCCTTTTGGAAATCTAAATAAATTACATCAAGCTGGTTCTCCTTTATGCACTACTTTATTGACACGTTCTAAGAATTCTGAAGATTAGTGAAATACGAGTTTCCTTTGCAAAAATCTCTGCTGGTTAGACCCTATCAGATCATGATCTTCCAGATGTGTTGTCATTTTATTCATAATTATTAATACAACCAGTTTGCCAGGCACAGCTGTAAAGTTCACAGCTCTTCAGTTCCTTGCATCACCCCTAGAGTGTTTTTTAAATATAGCTAGAACATTTGGTACCTTCCATTCCTCTGGAACAATGGCTGGTTTTAATGAAAGATTAAAAAGTTTTGTTAGCTGTTCAGCTACTTCATACCTGAGCTCCTTCACAACTCTTGGATGGACCATCTGGGCCTGGTGCCTTGTTATTCCGATGAGCAGTTTGCTTCCGCACCTCTCCTTGTGTCACCTCAGTCTCTGAAAAGACCTGTCCTTGGTTTCCAGAAAAGACCCCCACGTGTGGCCCCTGGACTCAGCTGTACTCCTTTGGATTAAGTGTGGGGGAGAACTTTACAGGCCATATTCAGCCCTGTGCTATATTAGTGATGGGAAGTCTGCATCAAGGCAAAATATCCAAGCAAGTTTCTCTTCCAGGGGACTTGCACCTGGTCAGTGCAGTCCAAACGTGGTCCGTAGTGGCCAGGGAAGATGCCCAGTTGATGACTGTGTATCCCCAGAGGTAGCCTCCATTGGCAGGTCAGCTGTAATGCCCTGGGCTTGCTTTCAGTTTGCAGAGAGAGAAGTGTCTCATCCATTTGCAGCCTGGATAAAGATGACAGGAGCATGTCCTGGTGCCAAGGCAGATGTCACAGTGAGGACACCGAGGGTCCTAAATGAACGCTGGGAATTCCAAAACGAGTCACCTGAAAGACTGACTTGGTAACATCAACACTAACTTCACAGGCCTGGGAAGAGAACAGAAGACAGAGGAGATGCAGATTAACAAATCCTTCTTTATTACTACTATTTCCTTTGGGGTAGCCCCCAGGAGCCCTAGTCAAGGACCAGGACCCCACTGAGACGCATACTGTACAAACACAGAACGAAAAGTGGCCCCTGCCCCAAGGAGCTGTCATTCTAAGGAACAGCACCACACTTCTAACTTCTGGTACCAAACTACCTGTGACTAAAAGGGTCACGGCAGATGTGCCCTGCCAGCAGCATGAATAACTTGAGAATTGTGGATTCTCAGAACGCTAGGGTAGCTTCTGTGGTGACAGCCCGTTTGGATCGATGGCCTCAATTTTAAACAGATGCCCCAGAGACACGTCAGTTGGAAGGGCCTTTCAACCACAAGAGAGAAGTTTTAGCTGCTGCGGGACAAAATGTTCAGAGTGACGTACTACAGTGTCACAGCACAAATGCAAAAAAGATGCTAAGTGACTATGATTTACTGGACCTAATGGGGATTGCTTAGATGTTGCACTTCCCTTGCCTTCCACCCACTGATTCCCAGCTGTATCGACACCTATCAAGCTGCGCATCTGATCTAAAAAATATTCCACCTTCTTGTTGGAGGCTCTAGAACGTTACTGGGCTGTTTACAAACACAAACACACACCACAGCAGCCCTTGTGAAACTGTCTCCTCACCCTCCTATGGTCATGATGTGCACAGGAGAGTTACACTATCCACACAGGAGTCAAGCAGCTTACTCCCTACCTTGCTTTCTTTCAGGTGCAACCAAATAGTGCAATGCAGCCACAAGTATCCAGATCACCACTGCTGTGCATCACTTTGGTGAACCACAGCAAGTCCCCCCAGGGTGTCAGCATTACCCCACATTCTAGCCCCTCCTCATGTCATCTCTTTTCTAAGCTGAACAGCTGTAATAGTTTTTGTCTCTCCTCATATGAAAGCATTTCCATACTCTTGATCATCTCCATTGCCCTTCTCTGAACCTTTTACAGTGACCAGAACTAGACATAGTATTCAGCACGTGGGTGCACCATGGATTTATAATGTAGCACAATATTTTGTCTTATTTTAAAACTTCTAAAACAGAACTCCCAGTTAAATCAATCACAGAAAAAGGAATTTCTTTGACCCAAGCTCAATATAAGAAAAGAGTACTGGGAAGTTAAGTCAGAAGTGGATCTAGCTGCTCTCATTTCTCCAGTAAAAGCAGCAAAGAATTCTGTGGCACCTTATAGACTAACAGACATTTTGGAGCATGAGCTTTTGTGGGTGAATACCCACTTCGTTGGATGCATTTCTCCAGTGATCACACTCATAATGTACCCTTTCTGTACAGTGCTGCATTAATCTTTATTTAATCTGATTAAATAAATTCCAAATGAACCAGCTGACCTTTCACATAATTAAATGTGAACATGTAGCACTATGATAATGATGCCCAGTGGACTGTGCCAAAACATTAAAAATTCTGCTCACAATATTTTAAAATTCTGTACATTTTGTCAAAATAACACAATGTAATCACACCATTTTCAATTATTTTGGTAATTTATTTCAAAATATCTGCCAGCAAGTATGTCTGTAACAAAATAGACACCCCGCCCCCCAAAAAAAAGAAGATTCTGGTAATTTTTTTGACAAATAAATAGATTTCTTACTAGGCATATTAATACAGAACTTTGAGTAATTCATTTAAATTAAAATAATAATAATAATAATTGGAGATATACCAATCTCCTAGAACTGGAAGGGACCTTGAAAGGTCATCGAGTCCAGCCCCCTGCCTTCACTAGCAGGACCAAGTACTGATTTTTGTCCTAGATCCCTAAGTGCCCCCCCCCCAAGGATTGATCTCACAACCCTGGGTTTAACAGGCCAATGCTCAAACCACTGAGCGATCCCTCCCAATACAGAATTACATTTCTTGTACCCATCAGAAGCAGTGCAAAGGCTTGGGGGAGTCAGGGGTAACGGAGGAGCAGAGGGAAGGAGCCTGGAGTGAACCTGGAGGGTGTGGGTGGGAGACGTATGGAACAGGGTTTCGGGGGCCAGGAGGGGCGTGGGTTGTTAGGGAGCCTTCCCCCAGGCAGACCCCAGCTGACCCCAAGCATCTCCTATTCAGTCAGGCAAATCTTCCCCTCTCCCCACAGCCCCCATCCCCACAGGTGTCTCTAGCTCCCATTCCCCGTCCCAACACTGTCTCCTCATTAGCTCCTGAGCCCATGCCCCAGTCTGTCCCCACGCTACTAGCCATTCTGAACCCCAGTCTGCGACCCCCCAGCAGCCCCTGTGCCCCACCCTGGCTCCGTGGGCAGGATGCTGTGATGAACTCCTGCTGTGGGGGAATTCTGCACCACTGCTCAGGCACAGATCCCCCCCACCCCGAAAATACCTTCTGCCCCGAAGTGCTGCAGCTCCGCCTTTTGCCCACCAGAGGCCGCGGTGGCGCCAAAACAGCCAGCTGCTTTCAGACGTCATTCCCCGCCCCCAAGTGTCTCTTCTCTCCCCCAGCTCCCCCTCCCCCCACACCCCCATTTCCCCCGCACCCCGGGCAGGGTCTCTGCCTGCCCCTCCCCCAGCATCCCCCGCCCCCAGGTGTCTATTGGACGGGGTCCCGCTCCCTCCCTTCTCCCCTCATTTCCTACCCCCCAACACACGCCCTACCCCGGGCTGGGCCTCTCTAGCCCCGGCCCCGGCCCGGGGAACAGACACTCACCGGGGAGGCAGAGCAGGACACACAGAACCTCGCGGGCTCGGGAGCAAAACCAAATGGCGACTCGCTCCGAGCTCGGTAGGGGGAGGCGGGGCCGTGAACGCAATATGCAAATTATATTCAGTCGCAGCCTGGGATTGGGTGACAGGCCAGGCGCGGGGCGTGGCCGGACAGGCGGCAACTGCGCTCACGCGCTGTGTGAGGCAGACCCAGAGGCGGGGGGGCCTCTCGCCTCTCGCCTGTTCCCCAGAGTCGCCCCTCGGCCGCCCCAGCCCGGACCCCTCAGCGCCGGGCTGCTCAGCGCAGGGTGGGGTCCCGGGGACACCGGGCAGCCTGGCCTGGGTTGGAGAATAGAAACGGGGGGCGGGAGCCAGGCCCCGCCCGCAGCCCAGGTTGCATTATCACAGCACAAGTCTTGTGTAACTGTGGGAGTGGGGAACCAAGTGCTTCTAGCAATGGGGCCAGCCCCAGCCTGCTTGTTTGCGAGTGACAAGTTCTTTCTAAAGAATCTGAAACTGCCTGTGGTCCGTGATCTGCCCACAGCTGCTCTCTGTTTCCTGTGCTACAACTTCCACCTGCAACTTAGACTCAGACTTTAAGGTCAGCAGCATGGGGCACGGGTCACTTGCTGGAGGATTCTCTGCACCTTGAGGTCTTCAAACCACAATTTGAGGACTTCAATAGCTCAGACATAGGTTAGGGGTTTGTTACAGGAGTGGGTGGATGAGATTCTGTGACCTGCGTTGTGCAGGAGGTCAGACTAGATGCTCATTCATAATGGTCCCTTCTGACCTTAAAGTCTATCAGTCTATCAGAAGGGACCATTATGAATGATCATCTAGTCTGACCTCCTGCACAACGCAGGCCACAGAATCTCATCCACCCACTCCTGTAACAAACCCCTAACCTCTGTCTGAGCTATTGAAGTCCTCAAATTGTGGTTTGAAGACCTCAAGGTGCAGAGAATCCTCCAGCAAGTGACCCGTGCCCCATGCGGAAGGCGAAAAACCTCCAGGGCCTCTGCCAATCTGCCCTTGAGGAAAATTCCTTCCCGACCCCAAATATGGCGATCAGCTAAACCCTGAGCATGTGGGCAAGACTCACCAGCCAGCACCCAGGAAAGAATTCTCTGTAGTAACTCAGATCCCAACCCATCTAACATCCCATCACAGACCACTGGGCATACTTACCTGCTGATAATCAAGATCAATTGCCAAATTAATTGCCAAAATTAGGCTATCCCATCATACCATCCCCTCCATAAACTTATCAAGCTTAGTCTTAAAGCCAGATATGTCTTTTGCCCCCATCACTCCCCTTCGAAGGCTGTTCAAACTTACCCAGGCCTGGCCAACACAGTCAGGGCCGGCTCCAGACCCCAGCGCGCCAAGCGCATGCTTGGGGCGGCATGCCGCGGGGGGCGCTCTGTCTGTCGCCGGGAGGGTGGCAGGCAGCTTTGGTGGACCTCCCACAGGCATGCCTGCGGAGGGTCCACTGGTCCCGCGGCTCCAGTGGACCTCCCGCAGGCATGCCTGCAGATGTTCCACTGGAGCCGCAGGACCAGCGGACCCTCTGCAGGAGGTCCACCGGAGCCGCGGGACCGGCGACCACCAGAGCGACCCCCGCAGCATGCCGCCGTGCTTGGGGTAGCGAAATTACTAGAGCCGCCCCTGAACAGTGTTTTACCAGTCATATCACACTGACTTAGTTCCTGCGGCTTTGTGGTGGATGCTCTTCCTTCAGTTTAGATCTGGCTTATAGGTTTTAGTTTGTGTCAGTAACTGTACAGCTCTCCCCCGGTGGCACTAGCTACACCAGTACAAGGCCCTTTTATAGTGGTGTACAGGGGCGGCTCTAGAAATCAGGCTGCCCCAAGCAGCGCGGTGTGCTGTGCCGCCCTTCCCCGGTCCCGCGGCGGGTCCCCTCTTCCCGCGGCTCCGGTTGAGCTCCCGCAGGCATGACTGCGGCAGGTCAACTGGAGCCCGGGACGAGCAGACCTGCCGCAGGCATGACTGCGGCGGGTGTCGTGGTCCCGCGGCTCAGGTTGACCTGCCGCAGTCATGCCTGCGGGAGCTCAACCGGAGCCGCGGGAAGAGGGGACCCGCCGCAGTCATGCCTGCGGCAGGTCCGCTCGTCCCGGGCTCCGGTGGACCTCCCGCAGGCATGCCTGCGGCAGGTCCACCGGAGCCAAATGCCGCCCCCCCCGGAAAGGGCCGCCCCACGCGCCTGCTTGGCGCGCTGGGGTCTAGAGCCGCCCCTGGTGGTGTAACTGCATCCAGACTAGGGGGGTTGTATGGGTTTAGCTATACCCGGGTAGCTAAAGCGTTTGATTTTTGTGTGCGGACAAGCCCTGAGGAAGTGGTAGTGGGGGTGCAGGAACTGGGGGAGCAGAGCCAGCGCTGGGTGTAAGAAGCCTGAGCAATTGCTACGTTCCCTCCTATTGTCAGCCAAGGTGACACGATGATATTGTGTTGCTCATTCTGCATTCTTTGAAGCTGAGTGTCAAGCTTGCCTGTCATGGGCCGTATCCTCACAGATCATTACGTCCAGCCCGGCAGCTTGTATGTGCCGCTTGATGGAATCCTTGTAGTGGAGTTTGGGACAGCCAACCTTCCTACTGCCTTTTTCAAATTCGCCATACAGAACTCTCTCAGGCAGTCAATTGTTTTCCATACATATGACGTGGCCGACCTAGGTGGAACTCCTTGCCAGAGGATGTTGTTAAGGCCAAGACTTTAACAGGGTTCTAAAAAGAACTAGATAAGTTCATGGAGGGTAGGTCCATCAATGGCTATTAGCCAGGATGGGCAGGGATGGTGCCCCTAGCCTCTGTTTACCAGAAGCTGGGAATGGGCAACAGGGGATGGATCACTTGATGATTCCCTGTTCTGTTCATGGCCTCTGGGGCACCTGGCATTGGCCACTGTTGGAAGACAGGATACTGGGATAGATGGACCTTTGGTCTGACCCAGGATGGCCGTTCTTATGTTAGATCAGTTGCCTCCACGCTGGCATGGCTTCCACGCTTGGCATGGCTGCCAGCCGTAGTACTTCATTGGTGGTGATTTTGTCAGAGCATTTGGTTCCCATTCTGCTGCACAGGTGGTGGTGTCACAGGCAGTTAAGCTTTTGGCTATGATGATGATAGAGGGGGCAGGTCTCTAATGAGTGTAGAAGACAAGGGAGCAGAGCAGCTCTGTAAACTTGGCATTTTGTGGACACTTTGACCCCCACCCCCATATCTTTACCATAGTTTTTGTAGACTTTTGCTTATTATTATTAATAATATCTGCATGAGGGGTGCAGTGAGGGTGCTAAGAAAAAAACACCTTATTTTTTAAATACAAAGTTGGGAACTCTACGAGTGCAGAGTAATGGGCAGTTCTCTTTAGTCTGAGTGAACTGTTGTATGAAGAGAGCTGCTTTGTACTGTGCCTTGTACTAAAGTAATAAACAGGAGGAGCCTGACAGCTGGGATCAGACAACAAAGCCCTGAGCAGCTCCTGAGCTGCTGGTTTAGCAGAAGTGGGCGGGTCGTGGTTATTTTCCACCCCAACTGCCTGGACTTTGCAACACAGGGGAGCGCTGCTAAGGGACAGCAAATTGAAGGCAGAGCTGGATTTGCATTTCTCTTACCTTGGAAGAACTAGGCCTGATTTCCCGCTCCCTGTGTGCCATGGTAGTTGTCCTGCTGCTATGTACATGTGTGAGGGACGACACAAGGTGCAGGGCAGCGGGGGAGAATCAGGCCCATGGAGCATCAGGAACAAACAGGGCCTTTCGCTTCAATGGGGCCCCACTGACACTTCCATTGGGGTCAGCGTTACGCGTCTGGTGCTGAAAGGCAGCTGTCGGAACCAGGGCAGGCCAAGCTGGACACGTCAAATGTGGGTCACAGAGGCCTGAATCTCTCCCCTCTCTCTCCAGTTCCCCCCCATCACACCTCTGCCTCCCTGGGTGGCTCCAGGGCTTGTCACTTTCTCCATCTGCCTCCTCCAAATCTCTCACTCAGCCCCCCCTGTCATGAATTCACAGGGCCTGGGCTATGCCCCAGCTTTTGAACAGTCTCTTGCACAAACCCTGTCAGTGGCCAGGCCCCCAGGGGGTCTCACTCTCTCTTCTGGGTAGGCTCCTGCATTGGGGGACCAGGGAGAACCTAGGCAGGGGAGAAGCTCCTCCATCAGAGGGTTCAGGGGATCCGGATGGGGGTGTTCAAGGGGGATCCAAGCATCCTACACACTCTGCTTTGGGGGCCTCCCCAACTTCATCCTCCCTCTCCCCCCAACCCCAGTATGGAGCCCCAAGTGAATGGCTCTGGGCTGGGCTGGCCACTGACAGGTGTTGAGTGCCTGAAAGGCGGGGCAGGGTTTGCTCTCTGGGGGAGAGGGGAGCTGTGGTGGTCAGTGATCACACTGGCCCAGGTCCCCACAGGTATCTAGGCACCTAACACCCCCATTTTGGAAGTGAGGCACCTAAATACCTTTGGGGATCTGGGCCTCGGGGCTTAAGGGACTTGCAAAAGCAAAGCTTTCTTCTGGGTCTGAGACCTGGCCATGCGGAGCCACAAGAGCTGCCCAGCATCCTGCCTAGACTCTGTCTGGGAAGCTCAGCCCTTAAAGGCGTAGTCCTCAATGCCACAGGAGGAACGGGACCTGATCTCTGCTCCACAGCTCTGCGCCAGTGACTGTGAGCCTCAGTGACTGCAGTGAGGCTCCTTTTCGGCTGCTCTGGGCACTTGGCCAATCATATTGCTTGAGTCACAGGGTGGAATATTTTCCCTCCACCCCAGGAAGCCAAAGCAGAGCAGCTATGAACCAAGCCTGGCCTTGCTGGGAGTGGGTCCTTCCTATGCCGCTCGCTCTGTTGTCACCCCCCGTGCGGCTCATTTACCACTGGCTTATTATTGCTTCTCTGTTCCTGTGGCGTGAGAAGGGAACCTAAGCTGGGTGGGAGGTTCTTGTGCTTGGGGTGTAGGGAGCTATCTGGAAGTGAGGAGGGAGGAAAGCTCCTCCACTGAGTGTGGCAGGGAGGGGATTCTTGCAACACACTGTAGCTGGGAAGGAACATGAAAGTCCCCCAGCCCAGCCCACGGCAGTCCAGACCCCTAAGCTCCCCAGGAAAAGGGAGCCCATCAGCTCCTGGAAACCTTCAAGCCCCTCCAGGACCAGGCAACTCTTGTGGGGGTCCCTCTCCCTGGGTATCTATAGGGGCTAAATCTCTCCTCTCAGCCCCTCCTCTCTCTGTACCCCAAATCTCCTGCCCTGTGGGTGTCTATAGGTCTGAGTCCTCCTTTTAACTCCTTCACCCCCAACTCACCTCTCCTGACCTTTGTCTCCCTGAGTGTTGATGGGGGCAGGTCTCTCATCTCCCCCAGACCCCCATTTCCCCTCCCACAGCCCTTCTTGCTCTCCTGCTCTGCTGGGCTGAGTCTCCCCTGATCCCCAATGTAAAAAGTCCCCAAAGCAACATGGTCAGTGCAGAGACAGGGAGAAATCACACCCCCTTTTTTCATCACTTGGAAAATATGAGCACAGCCAAGTTCAGCACCTGAGCTGGGCTGAAACCCTCTTATGGGCTGTGCTAAGCACACTGAGGAGTTTACAAGAACAGAATCTACTGTGGTTAGACTCAGTTTGAAAGGAACACATGTAGTTTCAAAATATCTCACACACCCTGTCCCCCTGTAACAGAAAGCAGAGCTGCCTTCCAGACCTGCAACCTACCGACTTTCTACGGGAACGTGTGAAATGTACAGAAACTTAAACTGGGGAGATCAGAGGGGAGAGCGGTGTGACTTCATAACTACACGTAGCTCCATAACTCGAGGGCTGTTTTCTCCATGCGGCACTAAGGTTGGAATTTCCTGAAGGGCCCAGCGCCCACAACCAAGCGCTCAGCTCCCCTTGAAGACAATGGTGAATCCCCTCCCCCCCCCTCACCTGCCTTTCCCTTCATCCCTTTTGAAAAGCTGACCCCCTGTGTAGGGGCCTAAGTGAAAACAGAGCCCTTTGAGAAACCTGGTCCCAGTGGTGGGTGCTGCATCCACCTCTAAAATCTGGCCCTAGCTGAGGGCGCCCCGGCCTGCTGCGAGCTGCTGCTGAGACAGAGCAGGGACACCTGCTGCTCCCAGGAGCTGAGCTCTGGTTTTTCATCTCACACAAAAGTTGCCCACACTGAACGCCTGAGCTCTTTGCCAGGCGAGGGGGGAGTCTTGGAAGAGCAAACGAAGGCAGCTGGAATTGGTATAAAACCCTCCATTTCTTGAGCTGCCTGCGCCCTGGGCAGTTCCCCCCTGGAGCTGAGCCAAAGCCCCGGCAGTGCAAACTTCAGCCCTCTCCTGTTACTGCTAAGACAGCTCTGGGGGGAAGTAACTGCTCCGGTTGCTGGGGTTCAGCTGACGCTCAGCAACAAAAGCACCTGACATTGTGCAGGGAAGCTAAGAACTTCTCTGGGGCTGAGAAATCACCACTGGCAACTGCCAACCCTTGAGGCAAATAATGCCCAATGTAAACACACCCCAACGGCCCGGTCTCCCCAGGGTGCCCACCCCTGTGCTGCGCAGCCCGGTGCAGGGGGCACTGAGGGGTCCGTGCTGGGGCGGGCGAGTGGTGACTCTGGCTGGGGAATGGGCGTGAGCTGGGACCCCCCTGGCCCGGCGAGGGAGCAGAGTGGGCTCTAGCGCTCCCTGTCGGGACGCGCCCACCTCCGGGTCTGCATCACACACAGCCTGCGAGGGGCGGGGTCGAGGAGCAGGGCCGGCTCTAAGTTTTTTGCCGTCCCAAGCAAAAAAAGTTTTGGCTGCCCCCCACCCCAGCCCTGGGCTCTCCTCCCCACACCAGTGCCCTCCCCCCTGCACCCCCAGCCACTCCAGCCCTGGACTCCCTCCCCCGAAATGTGACCTCCTCATTCACCACAGCAATCCCCGTTTACACTTGCAGTGGAGATCAAACCGTTTCTCCTATTTTTATTTCACTTTAGTATAAATCTCACCCCCTCCCCCCCGCAACCCCATCTTTAGTGCTCCAAGTGCACATGGAAGCCATAGGGACTAACCCTCAGACCTTGTACCCAGAAAGGGATGGGGATCTAGTAAAGAGGGGTCAGGCAGCGGAGCGGGTGTGGGGGCGCTTGGGGGCTCTACACTGGCAGAGAAGCGGGGTGTGATGTACTCGCGGAGGAGGAGAGGGGGTATCGGGAGGGTTGCAGGAGAAGAGGGGCAGGGGCAGGGGGAGGTGCGGGAGGAGAGGGCTGGGGGAGGGTACAAGGGGAGAGGTGCGGGGGAAGGGAGGGTACATGGGGAAGGGGTGCGGCGAAGGAGCGATGGGGGGAGGTACAAGTGGAGGGGCTGGGAGTGGGATGGGGGGGTGCAAGGGCTGAGAGGGGCAGGCGCTGACAGCTGCTTCCCCAGCCCCCTGCAGGCAGAGCCGAGAGGGACACTGACCCCCAGGTGCCCGAGCTGTGGGGGTCCCCCGGCAGGGCAGTATCCCCCCTGCCCCGCTCGGAGCCGGGCTCTGCCTCTCCCCACCCAGGGCAGGCAGCGCGGGGCTGAGGCGGGGGAGGTGCGCGGCGGGCTGGGTCCAGGGGCAGCTCCCTGGCAGCTCGGGCTGCCCAGCCACTGGCCCTGTCAGCGCGAGCCGGGATCCGCGCCCCCTGCCCAGCCCGGCGGCGCCCTGCACAGCCCACTCCCGCGGGGAAACGCCGCCCGCCCTGGGGAGACTCGGAGCAGCAGCAGCAGCAGGACTCCTCCCTGCATCCCGGGCCCTGCTTCCCTCCCTCCCCGGCTCCGCACACCCAGGCTGGGCTGCAGTTCAGGCTGCTCTGCCACTGGAGAGCCAGAGCATCACCCCCCGGAGCTGAGCCCCTCTCGCCGCCCGCCGCAGCCTGGGCCCAGCTCCGGGGGACGATGCTCAGGGCAGCCTGAACTGCGGTCCAGCCTGTGCGACTCAGGCTGCCGTGCCGCCATCTAGCGACTGCAGCCAGAACTGCAGTGTCAGTTCCAGCTCCGCCTGGAAGCCTCCGCTGATGGGGAACATCTTGGTTCAGGGCCGGCCCCTGGCTTTTTGCTCCCCAGGGAAGAAAAAAAAAGGGGGGGGGGCTAGAATGCCGCCCCTTGGAAAGTGCCACCCCACGCACATGCTTGGAGCGCTGGTGCCTACAGCCGGCCCTGACAGCGTGGGGGGTGACATGCTCTCGAGAACAGAGAAGGTTCTGCTGAGGAGCTGATGCAGTTGTGTCCCTTTCCTCCTGCATCTCTCAGAGCCCCAGAACACATGGGACTAGACCCCCCAATTCACCAGCTTGCCCAGTGTTATCCCCCAGACCTGGCCCTTGCCCACACACAGTGGGGTGCCCTGGAGGTCGGGAGGGGATGGAAGCAAAATACTTCTGTCCTAAAGATTTCCCAGCGCCCTCCCCAAACGCAAGACCCCCAGCCTGGGAGAGCTCCCTTAGCACTTGCTGCCATGTCTGGTCCCATGGCAGGGTCCCTGCTGGGCAGGAGGCTGGCGGGAAGTGGGACCTGGGAGGAGGTGAGTGACACGGAGAGCAGACTTCGGTGAGGAGCTCAGGCCAGAGAATTTTACTCTAGTTTCTGCACCAAGCTCATCTGCCTGTTGGGCTTTCAGCCAATCCGTTCATTCAGTCTGTGAGCCAGGGCCTGAGCCTCTCCCCAGATCATTTACTGCATCCAAAGAACTGTGCCAAAGCAACATGGAGGCTGCAAGTCGAGCACCCAGAAGTCAGGAACGAGCAGAACTAAGGCTGCCTGAAGCACCTGCTGCCGGGAGCAGCCAGGACCAGGAAGCCCTGGGCTGAAGGAGGCTCAGTTGCCGTGCAGGGATGGTGCATGGTCCCATGCAGGAGCTGTGAGGGGATGGCGCACGCCTAGCACAGATGAAATCTTTGGAGAGTTGAGTTCAGCAGCTGAGTCTTCACTGAATATGTGTGAACTGATGTTTTCAGAGGCTTATAATTTGGTTAAATTTGGGCTGATTTCCATGGGGATGGATGGGGCACATGCCTGCTATCAGGGCAACCCCTGGCCAAATATCAAGAAAGCACAGAGATGCCAGAGCTTTCCATCAAAAACCTTGGAAGAAGCTTTATTTTTTAACCTGGGCAAAGAAGAATGTTTTGCCTAATGTCCTTCTTGTAAGCGGCTCACCTGTTTAAGTGAAACTTACAAAAAACATCCTCAGGCAGGGAAATTTCACACTGAATGGTTAAAATCTGGGAAAATTATAAGCACTGAAAACAGGGTATTGTAACAGGAAGTGTTGGGAGACTTGAGCTACCGGTATCACTGCTTACAACATAGTGGTAGCACCCAGAGGCCTCAGCTGAGATCAGGGCCCTGTTGCACCGGGTGCTGCACCGACACACAGGGAGAGACAGTCCCTGCCCCAGCTGAGATCAGTCTAAACAGGCAAAGAGTGGGAGCGGAAACCAAAGCACAGAGCAGGGCAGTGACTTGCCCACAGTCACCTAGAAGGGCAGCAGTAGGGCCAGGACTAGACCCCAGTTCCCCCGTATCCCAGTCCAGTGCCTTAACCACTGCACCATGCTGCCTCCCCTGAAAGCCATGGAGAGAAGGGGCACATCTGTGGTTCTCACTGGGCTGATGGTGCAGGGGTGAGGAGCAAGTTTGCACCTGCTTGTAGTTTGTAGTCACAGCCTCCGAGGGGCCAGCAGCCTCACCTGCGACCGCAGCCTTTTCCCTTTGCTTTCTGGGAGATGAGCTGGGGACAGACATGCCTCTGGGTCACGCTGTCTTCACTGCGGGGTTTAAGGACCCTGCTCGGGGTCAAGGCATCGTCACCCTCACTTCTGTGCTGCTTTCAGAGCTGGGCGAACGGAGAGCAGTGGCTGCTGGCCAGGTGCCCAGCTCTGAAGGCCATGTCACCCCCAGCAGCAGCACAGAAGTAAGGGTGCCAATACAGCGAGCCCCCTACAATAGCTCTGTGACCCCCTTTTGGGTCAGGACCCCCAGTCTGAGACACGCTGTGGACTGCTGTATACCTTCACCCTACCGTGTAGGGCACCTTTTATAGTATACAGTAAAAGCTCACAGAAGACACCAGATTTCATGGGGGAGACCAGATTTCACAGTCCCTGATGCTTTTTCCACGGCAGTAAATTTGGTAGGGCCCCAGTCCTCCCATTGAAACACTGGTACTTTCTTCTGGTCTTCTGGCACTTCCCTGTGCCCCAGCCTAGAATCACACTGCAGGGCTCCTGATGAGAGACAGACTCAAGATCAAACTAAAATGAAAACACTTCACAGTTGGCTCCCTCCCAGCTCTGGGAAACTTACAAACTCAGGGAGCATCTGGGATCAGGGGAGCTACAACGTTGGCTGGTTTGTAACCTTCCCCTGAGCAGCTGGTCCTGCTGCAGCACCCAAGACCCCAGGGCTTATTCTGACAGGAACTCACCCGATCCCTGACTGGTTCACCAGTGGTCACCCGAGCCAGACACCATCTGCTGGAACGAGCTGGTCTCTGAACTGAACCTGAAGGGAGAGAGAAGAGATCCTCTAAAGAATCAATCTGCTACAGAGCCAGAACTTGGCTCAGTGTTTCAGTTCATTTGAATTAGAGGTGACTGAATACGAATGATACTTATCTGATAAGCCAGCGCTCAGGGAGAGTTCGTCCATATGCCCCAGGGACCTTCCTACAAAGGAAGGTAACAGAATGTTACTAAACAAAACCATTCACAAAGTCTGTTGGAAGGAGACGGCCGGGGTGTTTCCAGATGTACCTAGTAGGGATAAAGGGAACTTGGGCACCGAGGTCCAGAGCCGCAAATGGACTTGGGTGTCTAAAGTCCAGATTTATGCACAACTGTGATCCACAAACCCCTGCTCGGCTGTCACCTCACCCTGTAGGCGCCTACGCTTACTCAGTGCCTATACTGTCCCTGTCAATGTCCTCCAGCTGCTAAGTTCCTGCCTCTGAGCATGGGCCCTGCTCCCTTCCATGTGACTGTTACCCCAGGGCTTAGGGCACTCATCCAGAAAGTGGGAGACCCAGGTTCAAGCCCCCCCTCTGCCTGATGAGAAGCGGGGATCTGAACAGGGGTTCCACTGTGTTATGGGCTGTGCGATGCTGTTCGCTGTGCTATGAGCCATGCGAGGAGCGGCTTGCGTTGCCGTTCGCTGTGCTACGGGCTGTGCTAGAAACGGCACTGCACGCTGTTCAATGTGCTACGGGATGTGCAATGAACGGCATGCGGTGCTGTTCAGTGTGCTACAGGCCGTGCGAGGAACAGTGTGCAATGCCGTTCCCTGTGCTACAGGCCGTGCGGTGCTATGGACTGTGACAAATGTATCCGGGGTGGAGGCTCCCAGGAAGGCTGCGAACTGGGTGCTGGGGCAAGTCCCTTTTTACCTGAGTCTCCCCAGGGCTGAGCAGCTCTGTCTGTTGTGCAGAGAGGTGTGGCCCCATCCCTGGGTCTGTTCTTCGGGACACCAGGACAGTTTAGCTCAGCAGCACGGACTTAAGGGGTGCCCTCGTTGCCAGAAGATTTAGGCTCAGTGAGATCTCAGCACACCAAGTGACAGTCCCAAGGGGGTCCCGACCAGAAAACCAGTTACACAGCATGAAGTGTTTATATTTTTATTGATTATTTCTAATTTTTCCTTGACTCCGGTGTAGATACTGAGGATCTCAATGAGGACAGTCAATGTATTTTGGCTCTCTGCTTCTAGTGGTTTTTGTTGGTCTTCTTCAGTCGCTTGGGGAAGAGGTTTGCACATTCTGCTGCTTTCTCCTCGTCCTTCTCAGTGCATTGCTTCTTGAGAGCATAAGTATGAGTCTCTCTGGAAGCACTCGGGGAATTCGCAATGGTTGGATCTTAGGAACCTTGGTCCAGAGTTTCTTGCCTTCCTTTCTCACAGGTTTGCTCACTACATATTGACGGATGGCATCTGTTTTGGAACGCTAGAACAGCTGGCGGATTCTGCCAGCCCTCTGGGGACCAAGTCGAGGAGGCCCCGTGGGATCTGTCGGGTCAGAAATCCCGCACGTGTGAATCTTCTCCAACTCCTGTTTCCCCATCTCCTCCACCTCCATCTTCTCCTCCTCCATCTCCTCCACATCGCTGCTGCTGGGGTCGTCCTGGAGCTAGTGCTTCACCGGGGCACAGGCCTCTTGACCCCCTACTGCCCCACATTGTCCCCCAGGAGCACCTCCCATTAGCACCGCAGGTGCAATCCAAACGCAGAGCACGGCCAGGGGAGAGGGCAGAGCGCACAGTGGCTTGTGCTGCTCGCACAGGCAGGGGCAGGGAGGCATAATGGTCCAACCAGTGACACTGTGCCTGGCTCCGCTGCCATGTGGATGCCCCGCGGGCTGTGTTGCCTGGGCAGGGGGAGAAGCTGATGGCTCCATCTGCCGCTGGAGTCCCCGAAGCAGCCTGAGCCTAGAACAAGAGAGCCCGGCACGACCAGGATCGGGGCCCTGGAAGTGGGCTAAAAACAAGCCCTGCCAGGAGCCCGGTTTCAGCTGAAGCCCACTGGGCTGTTCTCGCAGCCGCCCGTTCCCTGGCTCACTTGGGTCAACGAGCCCAGCGCGATCGACAACGAAGCCTCCACTTCCCTAGGAGTCGCTCCCACAATCAAATCAGCCCCATTCATTAAGAACAGGGAACAGCGCAGCCTGTATTTATCCATTGCTGGGCTCCACCCCGCTCATGGGCTGAGCCAGGCAGGGAACCGGTTCTGTGGGCGTCCTAGGAACGTCACGGCGCGCCGTTCAGCGTGATACGGCCCGTGTTCGAAACGACACTGCACGCCAATCAGCGTGCTACGGGCTGTGCTAGGAACGACACTGCACGCCGTTGTGTGCTACGGGCACTGCTCGAAACGACAGGGCCCAACGTTCAGCGTGCTACGGGCTGTGCTCGAAACGACAGGGCCCAACGTTCAGCGTGCTACGGGCTGTGCTCGAAACGACACTGCACGCTGTTCAGCGTGCTATGGGCTGTGCTAGGAACGACACTGCACGCCGTTGTGTGCTACGGGCTGTGCTAGAAATGATATGGCCCAACGTTCAGTGTGCTACGGGCTCTGCTAGAAACGACACGGTACAAGGTTCAGTGTGCTATGGAGTCTGCTAGAAACGACACTGCCCACTGTTCTGCTTGCTACGGCCATGTTCGAAACGACACTGCACGCCGTTGTGTGCTACGGGGTGTGCTAGAAACGACACTGCACGCCATTGTGTGCTACGGGCCGTGCTCGAAACGACACTGCACACCATTGTGTCCTACGGGCCGTGCTCGAAACGACACTGCACGCCGTTGTGTGCTACGGGGTGTGCTAGAAACGACACTGCACGCCGTTGTGTGCTACGGGGTGTGCTAGAAACGACACTGCACGCCGTTGTGTGCTACGGGGTGTGCTAGAAACGACACTGCACGCCGTTGTGTGCTACGGGGTGTGCTAGAAACGACACTGCACGCCGTTGTGTGCTACGGGGTGTGCTAGAAACGACACGGCCCAACGTTCAGTGTGCTATGGGGTCTGCTAGAAATGACACTGCCCACCGTTCAGCGTGCTACGGGGTATGCTAGAAATGACACTGCCCGCTGTTCTGCGTGCTACGGGCCGTGCTCAAAACGACACTGCACGCCGTTGTGTGCTACGGGCCGTGCTCGAAACGACACTGCACGCCGTTCAGCATGCTACGGGCTGTGCTAGGAATGACACTGCACGCCATTGTGTTCTACGGGCTGTGCTAGAAACAATATGGCCCAACGTTCAGTGTGCTACGGGCTCTGCTAGAAACGACACGGCCCAATGTTCAGTGTGCTACGGGCTCTGCTCGAAACGACACTGCACGCCGTTGTGTGCTATGGGCCGTGCTCGAAACGACACGGCTCAACGTCCAGTGTGCTACGGGGTCTGCTAGAAACGACATGGCCCACCGTTCAGCGTGCTAAGGGCCGTGCTCGAAACGACACTGCACGCCGTTCAGCGTGCTAAGGGCTGTGCTAGGAACGACACTGCACGCCGTTGCGTGCTACGGGCCGTGCTTGAAACGACACTGCACGCCGTTGTGTGCTACGGGCTGTGCTAGGAACGACACTGCATGCCGTTGTGTGCTACGGGCTGCGATAGAAACGGCACTGCACGCTGTTCAGTGTGCTACGGGATGTGCAATGAACGGCATGCGGTGCTGTTCAGTGTGCTACAGGCCGTGCGAGGAATGGTGTGCGATGCCGTTCCCTGTGCTACAGGCCGTGCGGTGCTATGGACTGACAAATGTATCCGGGGTGGAGGCTCCCAGGAAGGCTGCGAACTGGGTGCTGGGGCAAGTCCCTTTTTACCTGAGTCTCCCCAGGGCTGAGCAGCTCTCACTGTCTGTTGTGCAGAGAGGTGTGGCCCCATCCCTGGGTCTGTTCTTCGGGACACCAGGACACTTTAACTTAGCAGCACGGACTTAAGGGGTGCCCTCATTGCCAGAAGGTTTAGACTCAGTGAGATCTCAGCACACCAAGTGACAGTCCCAAGGGGGTCCCGACCAGAAAACCAGTTACACAGCATGAAGTGTTTATATTTTTATTGATTATTTCTAATTTTTCCTTGACTCCGGTGTAGATACTGAGGCTCTCAATGAGGACAGTCAATGTATCTTGGCTCTCTGTTCCTAGTGTTTTTTGTTGGTCTTCTTCAGTCGCTTGAGGAAGAGGTTTGCACATTCTGCTGCTTTCTCCTCGTCCTTCTCAGTGCATTGCTTCTTGAGAACATAAGTATGAGTCTCTCTGGAAGCACTCGGGGAATTCGCAATGGTTGGATCTTAGGAACCTTGGTCCAGAGTTTCTTGCCTTCCTTTCTCACAGGTTTGCTCACTACATATAGATGGATGGCATCTGTTTTGGAACGCTAGAACAGCTGGCGGATTCTGCCAGCCCTCTGGGGACCAAGTCGAGGAGGCCTTGTGGGATCTGTCGGGTCAGAAATCCCGCATGTGTGAATCTTCTCCAACTCCTGCTTCCCCATCGCCTCCACCTCCATCTTCTCCTCCTCCCGTTCCCCCATCTCCTCCACCTCCATCTCCTCCACAGCGCTGCTGCTGGGGTCGTCCTGGAGCTGGGGCTTCGCTGGGGCACAGGCCTCTTGACCCCCTACTGCCCGACATTGACCCCCAGCAGCACCTCCCGTTAGCACCGCAGGTGCAATCCAAACGCAGAGCACGGCCAGGGGAGAGGGCAGAGCGCACAGTGGCTTGTGCTGCTCGCACAGGCAGGGGCAGGGAGGCATAATGGTCCAACCAGTGACACTGCGCCTGGCTCCGCTGCCATGTGGATGCCCCGCGGGCTGTGTTGCCTGGGCAGGGGGAGAAGCTGATGGCTCCATCTGCCGCTGGAGTCCCCGAAGCAGCCCGAGCCTAGAACAAGAGAGCCCGGCACGACCAGGATCGGGGCCCTGGAAGTGGGCTAAAAACGAGCCCTGCCAGGAGCCCGGCTTCGGCTGAAGCTCACTGGGCTTTTCTCGCAGCCGCCCGTTCCCTGGCTCACTTGGGTCAACGAGCCCAGCGCGATCGACAACGAAGCCTCCACTTCCCTAGGAGTCGCTGCCACAATCAAAACAGCCCCATTCATTAAGAACAGGGAACAGCGCAGCCTGTATTTATCCATTGCTGGGCTCCACCCCGCTCATGGGCTGAGCCAGCCAGGGAACCGGTTCTGTGTGCGTCCTAGGAATGTCACGGCGCGCAGTTCAGCGTGATACGGCCCGTGCTCGAAACGACACTGCACGCCGTTGTGTGCTACGGGCACTGCTAGAAACGACACTGCACGCCGGTCAGCATGATACGGCCCGTGCTAGAAACGACACTGCACGCCGTTCAGTGTGCTACGGGCACTGCTAGAAACGACACGGCCCAACGTTCAGCGTGCTACGGGCTGTGCTAGAAACGACAGGGCCCAACGTTCAGCGTGCTACGTGGTCTGCTAGAAACAACATGGCCCGCCGTTCAGCGTGCTACGGGCCGTGCTCGAAATGACACTGCACGCCGTTCAGTGTGCTACGGGCTGTGCTAGAAACGACACTGCACGCCCTTGTGTGCTACGGGCTGTGCTAGAAACGATATGGCCCAATGTTCAGTGTGCTACGGGCTCTGCTAGAAACGGCACGGTACAAGGTTCAGTGTGCTTTGGGGTCTGCTAGAAACGACACTGCACGCCGTTGTGTGTTACGGGGTGTACTAGAAACGACACTGCACGCCGTTGTGTGCTACGGGCCGTGCTCGAAACGAAACTGCACGCCATTGTGTGCTACGAGGTGTGCTAGGAACGACACTGCACGCCGTTCAGCGTGCTACAGGCTGTGCTAGAAACGACACTGCACGCTGTTCAGCGTGCTACAGGCTGTGCTAGAAACAATATGGCCCAACGTTCAGTGTGCTACGGGCTCCGCTAGAAACGACACGGCCCAAGGTTCAGTGTGCTACGGGGTCTGCTAGAAACGACACTGCCCGCCGTTCAGCATGCTGCGGGCTGTGCTAGAAACCACACTGGACGCTGTTCAGCGTGCTACGGGCTGTGCTAGGAATGACATGGCACGCCATTCAGCGTGCTACGGGCTGTGCTAGGGACGACACTGCACGCCGTTCAGCGTGGTACGGGCTGTGCTAGGAACGACACTGCACGCCATTCAGCGTGCTACGGGCTGTGCTAGGAACGATATGGCCCAACGTTCAGTGTGCTACGGGCTCCGCTAGAAACGACACGGCCCAACGTTCAGTGTGCTACGGGCTCCGCTAGAAACGACACGGCCCAAGGTTCAGTGTGCTACGGGGTCTGCTAGAAACGACACTGCACGCCGTTCAGCATGCTGCGGGCTGTGCTAGAAACCACACTGGACGCTGTTCAGCGTGCTACGGGCTGTGCTAGGAATGACATGGCACGCCATTCAGTGTGCTACGGGCTGTGCTAGGGACGACACTGCACGCCGTTCAGCGTGGTACGGGCTGTGCTAGGAACGACACTGCACGCCATTCAGCGTGCTACGGGCTGTGCTAGGAACGATATGGCCCAACGTTCAGTGTGCTACGGGCTCCGCTAGAAACGACACGGCCCAAGGTTCAGTGTGCTACGGGCTCCGCTAGAAACGACACGGCCCAAGGTTCAGTGTGCTACGGGGTCTGCTAGAAACGACACGGCCCAAGGTTCAGTGTGCTACGGGGTCTGCTAGAAACGACACTGCACGCCGTTGTGTGCTACGGGGTGTGCTAGAAACGACACTGCACGCCGTTGTGTGCTACGGGCCGTGCTCAAAAGGAAACTGCACGCCGTTGTGTGCTACGGGGTGTGCTAGAAACGACACTGCATGCCGTTCAGCGTGCTACGGGGTCTGCTAGAAACGACACTGCACGCCGTTGTGTGCTATGGGCTCTGCTAGAAACGACACTGCCCGCTGTTCTGCGTGCTACGGGCCATTCTCGAAACAACACTGCACGCCGTTGTGTGCTATGGGCCGTTCCCGAAACGACACTGCACGCCGTTCAGCGTACTACGGGCTGTGCTAGGAACGACACTGCACGCCGTTGTGTGCTACAGGTTGTGCTAGAAACGATATGGCCCAATGTTCAGTGTGCTACGGGCTCTGCTAGAAACGACACTGCCCACTGCCCACTGTTCAGCGTGCTACGGGCCGTGCTCGAAACTACACTGCCCGCTGTTCAGCGTGCTACCAGCCGAGCACTTGGGTCAACGAGCCCAGCACGATCGACAACGAAGCCTCCACTTCCCTAGGAGTCGCTCCCACAATCAAATCAGCCCCATTCATTACGAACAGGGAACAGCGCAGCCTGTATTTATCCATTGCTGGGCTCTGCCACGCCCATGGGCCGAGCCAAGCTGGGAACCGGTTCTGTGGGCGTGCTAGAAACAACACTGCATGCTGGTCAGTGTGATACGGCCCGTGCTCGAAACGACACTGCATTCCATTGTGTGCTACGGGCTCTGCTAGAAACAACACTGCACGCCGTTCAGCGTGCTACGGGCCGTGCTCGAAACGACACTGCACGCCGTTCAGCGTGCTACGGGCCGTGCTCGAAACGACACTGCACGCCGTTGTGTGCTACGGGCTGTGCTAGAAACGACACTGCCCGCCGTTCATCCTGCTACAGGCTGTGCTAGGAACGACACTGCATGCCGTTGTGTGCTATGGGCTGTGCTAGAAACGACACGGCCCACCGTTCAGCGAGCTACGGGCTGTGCTAAAAACGACACGGCCCGCCGTTCAGCGTGCTACGGGCTCTGCTAGAAACGACACGGCCCAACGTTCAGTGTGCTACGGGCTGTGCTATAAACGATATGCCCCAACGTTCAGTGTGCTACGGGGTCTGCTAGAAACGACACTGCCCGCTGTTCAGTGTGCTACGGGCTGTGTAATTAGTTGTGCTACCCGCCGTGCTATCAATGGCCTGATGTGCCATTCGTTGTGCCCTGGGCTGTGGTACGTGCTGGGCAGGGTCAGCTGCCCGTCCCCCAACATCCCCCCCGCCCCTGGGTGCAGGGCCGCCCAGAGGGGGGGCAAGTGGGGCAATTTGCCCCAGGCCCCGAGCCCCACAGGGGCCCCCACAAGAATTTTTCGGGGCCCCTGGAGCGGGGTCCTTCACTCGCTCCGGGGGGCCCCAGAAAACTCTTGCGGGGCCCAGGCCCCCGGAGCTTCTTCGCTCCCGGTCTTAGCAGGCGGGGGGTCCTTCCTCTCCGGGGCGGAAGGACCCCCCACTGGCGAATTACCGCCGCCGACGGAGCGGGACCCTTCCGTTCCGGGACCGCCGCCGAAGTGCCTCTGAAACCCGCGGCGGGGCCCCCCTCCGCCGAATTACCGCCTAAGACCGGGCTGCACTTCGGCGGCGGGTCCCGCTTCGGCGGTAATTCGGCGGCGGGGGGCTCCTGCCGCGGGTCTTCGAGGCACTTCGGCGGCGGGTCCCGGAACGGAAGGCAACCCCGCCGCCGAAGACCCCGGGCCCCGGAATCCTCTGGGCGGCCCTGCCCGGGTGTCCCTGGGGCTGGGGCTCTGCCTGCCCCCAATAACCCCCCCGCCCGGGGCTCTCCCCTCAGACCCGCGCCCTGCCCCGGCCCGGGGAACAGACACTCACCGGGGAGGCGGAGCAGGACACGCAGAACCTCACGGGCAGGGGAGCAAAACCAAATGGCGACTCACTCCGAGCTCTGCGGACGGGGGCGGGGCCGCAATATGCAAATTGTATTCCGTCGCCACCTGGGATTGGGTGACAGACCCTGCGCGGGGCGGGGCCGGGCCGGCGGCGGCTGGCGCTGGGTCTGCTCAGCACAGACCCAGAGCTGGGCGCGTCTGGACAGGAGCTGGAACCTGCTCCGCTCCCTCGCCGGCCCGGGGGGGCTCCCGCCTCCCGCCAGTTCCCCGGAGTCACCCCTCGGCCGCCCCAGCACGGGGCCCTCAGCGCCGGGCTGCCCCGCGCAGGGTGGGGCCCCGGGCAGACCGGGCCGTTGGGGTGTGTTCACACTGGGCGCGTTGCGCCTCAAGGGTGGGCGGCTGCCGGCGGTGATTTCTCAGCCCCGGAGAAGTTCTTCGCCTCCCCGCACAGTGTCAGGCGCGTTTCTTGCTGCGCCTCGCCTGGACTTCGAACCCCCGCGACCGGAGCAGTCATTTCCCCGCCCCGCAGTAACAGGGGAGGGCTGAAGTTTGAACTGCTGGGACTTTGGCTCAGCTCCAGGGGGAACTGCCCAGGGCGCAGGCAGCTCAAGAAATGGAGCTTTTATACCAATTCCACCTGCCTTCGTTTGCTCTTCCAAGACTCCCCCTCGTCTGGCAAAGAGCTCAGGCGTTCAGTGTGGGCAACTTTTGTGTGAGATGAAAAACCAGAGCTCAGCTCCTGGGAGCAGCGGGTGTCCCTGCCCTGTCTCAGCAGCAGCTCACAGCAGGCCAGGGGCGCCCTCAGCTAGGGCCAGATTTTAGAGGTGGATGCAGCACCCGCCACTGGGACCAGGTTTCTCAAAGGGCTCTGTTTTCACTTAGGCCCCTACATAGGGGGTCAGCTTTTCAAAAGGGATGAAGGAAAAGGGGGGGGGGGTTCACCATTGTCTTCAAGGGGAGCTGAGCACTTGGTTGTGGGCGCTGGGCCCTTCTGGAAATTCCAACCTTAGTGCCGCATGGAGAAAACAGCCCTGGAGTTATGGAGCTACGTGTAGTTATGAAGTCACACCGCTCTCCCCTCTGATCTCCCCAGTTTAAGTTTCTGTACATTTCACAAGTTCCTGTAGAAGGTCTGTAGGTTGCCTGTCTGGAAGGTGGCTCTGCTTTCTGTTATGGGGGACAGGAGGGGATGAGATATTTTGAAACTACATGTGACTTTCAAAACACAGTCTAACCACAATAGATTCTGTTCTTGTAAAGCCCTCAGATGGATCTGTGCTTAGCACAGCCTGTAAGAGGGTTTCAGCCCAGCTCAGGTGCTGAGCTTGGCTATGCTCATGTTTTCCTAGTGAGTGATGAAAAATGTGGGTTTGATTTCTCTGTCTCTGCACTGACCATGTTGCTTTGGGGACCTTTTACACTGGGGATCAGGGGAGACTCAGCCCAGCAGAGCAGGAGAGCAAAGAGGGCTTTGGGAGGGGAAATGGGGATCTGGGGGAGATGAGAGACCTGCCCCCATCAACACTCAGGGAGACAAAGGTCAGGAGAGGCAAGATGGGAGTGAAGGAATTAAAAGGAGGACTCAGATGTATAGACACCCATAGGGCAGGGGATTTAGTGTACGCTGAGAGGGGAGATTTAGCTCTATAGATACCCAGGGAGAGGGACCCTCACAATACTAGCCTGGTCCCAGTTCTGGAGGCGCTTGAAGGCTTCCAGGGGCTGATGGGCTCCCTTTTCCTGGGGGGCTTAGGGGACTGGACTGCCTTGGCCTGGGCTGGGAGACTTTCATGTTCCTTCCACGCTACAGTGTGTTGCAAGAATCCCCCCCCCCACACACACACACACACATGCAGTGGAGGAGTTTCCCTCCCTCCCCACTTCCAGATCTCCCCCTGCACCGTAAGCACAAGAACTTCCCACCCAACTTAGGTTCCCTTCTCACACCCTCAGAACTGCTCTGCTTTGGCTTCCTGTGGTGGAGGGAAAATATTCCACCCTGTGACTCAAGCAATATGATTGGCCAAGTGCCCAGAGCTGCGGAAAAGGACCCTCACTGCAGTCACTGAGGCTCACAGAGTCGCTGGTGCAGAGCTATGGAGCAGAGATCCCTCCCCGTTCCTCCTGTGGCACTGAGGCCTACACCTTTAAGGGCTGAGCTTCCCAGACAGAGTCTGGGCAGAACGCTGGGCAACTCTTGTGGCTCAGCATGGCCAGGTCTCAGACCCAGAATAAAGCCTGACTCTTGCAAGCACCATAAGCCCCGAGGCCCAGATCCCCAAAGGTATTTAGGTGCCTCACTTCCAAAATGGGGGCATTAGGTGCCTAAATACCTGTGAGGATCTGGGACAGTGTAATCACTGACCACCACAGCTCCCCTGTCCCTGCAGAGAGTGAACCCTGTCACACCTTTTGGGCACTCAGCACCCAACAGTGCCCAGCCCAGCTCAGAACCGTTCATTTGGGCACCATACTGAGGTGCGGCGGAGAGGGAGGATGAAGTTGGAGAGGCCCCCAAAGCAGAGTGTGTAGGATCCCCAGATCCTCCTTGAACACCACCAATGGAGGAGTCTCCTCCCAGCCCAGGTTCTCCCTGGTCCCCCAGTGCGGGAGTCTACCCAGAAGGGAGAGTGAGACCCGTGGGGGCCTGGCCCACTGACAGGGTTTGTGCAAGAGACCGTTCAAAAGCTGGGGCATAGCCTGTGGCTCTGTGACAGGGCCTGAGTGAGAGATTTGGAGGCAGTTGGAGAAAGTTACAGGCCCTGTAGACACCCAGGGAGGCAGACGAGTGAAGGGGGGAACTGGAGAGAGAGGGGAGAGATTCAGGCCTCTGTGACCCACATTTGACCCCTCCAGCTTGGCCTGCCCCGGTTCCCATAGCTGCTTTTCAGCAGCGGGAGCATAACACTGACACCAACGAAAGTGTTGGTGGGTTCCAACTGAAGCAAAAGGCCCCGTTTGCTCCAGATGATCCATGGGTCTGATTCTCACCTGCTGCCCTGTGCCTTATGTCATCCCTTACACATGTACATAGCAGCAGGGACACTATCATGGCGCACAGGGAGTGGGAAATCAAGCCTAGTTCTTACAAGGTAAGAGAAATGCAAATCCAGCTCTGCCTTCAATTTGCTGTCCCTTGGCAGTGCTCCCCCAGCGTTACAAAGTCCAGGCAGTTGGGGTGGAAAATAACCACAACCCGCCCACTTCGGCTAAATCAGCAGCTCAGGAGCTGCTCAGAGCTTTGTTGTCTGATCCTGGCTGTCAGGCTCTTCCTGTTTATTACTTTAGTACAAGGCACAGTACAAAGTAGCTCTCTTCATACAACAGTTGATTCAGACTAAAGAGAACTGCCCATTACTCTGCACTCGTAGAGTTGCCAACTTTGTATTTAAAAAATAAGGGACTTCTTTCTTAGCACCCTCACCGCCCCGCCCCTCTGGATATTAATACTACTACTACTAAGCAAAAGTCTAAAAAAAAGACTATGGTAAAGATATGGGGGGTAGGGTAAAGTGTCCACAAAATGCCAAGTTTACACAGCTGCTGTGTTCCCTTGTCTTCTACACTCATTAGGGACCTGCCTCCTTCATCGTCACCATATGAAAAAAAACAACTGCCTGCAACAATGCCACATGCACAGCGGAATAGCAATCAAATGGTCTGACAAAATCACCACAAGTGAAATGCTATGGCTGGCAGCCATGACCTAACATAGGAGGCAAATGACCTAAGAACGGCCTTACTGGGTCAGACCAAAGGTCCATCTAGCCCAGTGTCCTGTCTTCTGACTGTGGCCAATGCCAGGTGCCCCAGAGGGAATGAACAGAACAGGGAATCATCAAGTGATCCATGCCCTGTCGCCCATTCCCAGCTTCTGGCAAACAGAGGCTGGGGACACCATCCCTGCCCATCCTGGCTGATAGCCATTGATGGACCTATCCTCCATGAACTTATCTAGTTCTTTCTTGAACCCTGTTACAGTACTGGCCCTCATAACATCCTCTGGCAAGGAGTTCCACCTCAGTCGGCCCTGTCATATGTATGGAAAACAAGCAGCTGACTAAGAGAGTGTTGTACTTAAAGTCCTGCACAGGATCTTTTCAGGGGGAATAAGGCAAAATGCCACATTTATTAGTAATACAGGTATTAATTAACACTATCATATGCATATGATAAATATATATTACACTCATGCACTCACATACACACACACAAGCACACTCCATTTTGTTGTTACCAATTAGTTGCTCCCCTGAACTGCACTGGCCGGGTGAGTTAGATGGGGAAGGGGGTGGAGCTGGGCTTCTGCCGGTCCGGATGGATGCTCCAATGTTGACAAGAGGAGACCCGGGGTCCTGTGCAAGACACCTCACATTTATAGCAGCTTCCCTCTCATGCAAATTTGTACCAGGTTCAAAATTTGTGTCTGTGTCCATTGGTCCTTTGTGCTGCTTCCCTCTGGGTGTTGTCCCAATGCTTTCAAAAGAAGGTGCTTGCATCTAACCCCCCAGGCTGTCAATATGTCTGCTCCACTTGACAAGTTTTATTGTCCTTGGGTCTGGCTTCCACCCCCTCTTCAAGGGTTGCGGCTGTCTGGAGGTGCCGTCTTCCATGCCTTCCTCGTTCACACCTCATTCATTCAACAGGGCAATTGATTAAGGGAGCGGGGGCGGGGAAGATCTTATTTTACTCCTAGCAAAAAGACATATTTCTTCTACTTTAACTATCCTTAGGGGCTATAATATTATACCAAGGCTTAACACAAAGTTTCTACATGAGGCTCCGATAGAAAGTTTCCATATACCAAGGCTCATCAGTACAAGGTTTCTATATGAGGCTTTGATACAAAGTCTCATGAAAACAGAGGTCACACGTGGGTAGACCCACTAGAAGGTTATATGAAGAGGCACAAAGTAAAGTCATATGAAAATTATCAGAGATTTATCTACCAGAGCTCTGTACAGCGAATTTAAAAAGGCAGTAGGAAGGTTGGCCGTCCCAAATTCCACTACAAGGATTCCATCAAGCGGCACGTACAAGCTGTCGGGCTGCACTTAATGATCTGTGAGGATACGGCTCATGACAGGTGATCTTGAAACTGCCTCCAAGGAAGCAGAATGAGCAACAGAATATCACTATGTCACCTTGGCTGACAATAGGAGGAAACGTAGCAATTGCTCAGGCTTCTTAAGCCTAGTGCTGGCTCTGCTTCCTCTCAGTTCCTGCACAACCATTACCACTTCCTCAGGGCTTGCCCCCACACAAAAATCAGCAAAGAATCCTGTGGCACCTTATAGACTAACAGACGTTTTACAGCATGAGCTTTCGTGGGTGAATACCCACTTCTTCAGATGCAAGAAGTGGGTATTCACCCACGAAAGCTCATGCTGCAAAACGTCTGTTAGTCTATAAGGTGCCACAGGATTCTTTGCTGCTTTTACAGATCCAGACTAACACGGCTACCCCTCTGATACTTGACACAAAAATCAAACGCTTTAGCTACCCCGGTATAGCCAAAGCCATACATACAACCCCCCTAGTCTGGATGCAGTTACGCCGCTATAATAGGTCCTTGTACTGGTGTAGCTAGTGTCCCCAAGGGAGAGCTGTACAGTTACTGACAACAGCTAAAGCCTCTAAGCCAGGGCTAAGCTGAAGGAAGAGTGTCCCCCACAACACTGTCAGTGCAATGTGACTGGTAAAATAGTGTGTGTTGTTGGCCAAGGCTGGGTAAGCTGGACGGGGAAGATGCAGCACAGGAAACAGAGCATCTGTGGGCAGATCAGATCGCGCAGAGCTTGTGAGAAACAATCTGTGTCACTCGCAAACAAGCAGGCTGGGGCTGGCCCCGTTGCCAGAAGCACTTGGTTACCCACCGCCACAGCTACACAAGCCTTGTGCTGTGCTAATGCAACCTGGGCTGCGGGCCGGGCCTGGCTCCCCCCCGTTTCTATTCCCCTCCCCAGGCCAGGCTGCCCGGTGTCCCCGGGGCGCCCACCCGGCGCTGAGGGGTCCGTGCTGGGGCGGCCGAGGGGCGACTCCGGGGAACTGGCGGGAGCCAGGAGCCCCCCCGGCCCGGCGAGGGAGCGGAGCAGGTTCCAGCTCCTGTCCAGACGCGCCCGCCTCTGGGTCTGCGCCGAGGAGACCCAGCGCCAGCCGCCGCCGGCCCGGCCCCGCCCCGCGCAGGGTCTGTCACCCAATCCCAGGCGGCGAAGGAATACAATTTGCATATTGCGGCCCCGCCCCCGCCTGCAGAGCTCGGAGTGAGTCGCCATTTGGTTTTGCTCCTGAGCCCGCGAGGTTCTGCGTGTCCTGTTCCGCCTCCCCGGTGAGTGTCTGTACCCCGGGCCGGGGCAGGGCGCGGGACTGAGGGCAGAGCTCCGGGCGGGGGGGTTATTGGGGGCAGGCAGAGCCCCAGCCCCAGGGACACCCGGGGGCGGGGGGATTCTGGGGGAGGGGCAGGCAGAGCCCCAGCCCGGGGGGTGGGGGAAATGGGGTGGGGGTGGACGGAGCTGGGGTAGAGAAGAGACACTTGGGGGGGCAGGGTGGGGCGCAGGGGGCTGCTGGGGGTCGCAGGCTGGGGTTCAGAAGGGCTCGTGGGGGGACAGACCCGGGCATGGGCTCAGTAACTAGTGGGGTGCCAGCGCTGGGATGGGGGAGGGAGCTAGAGAGACAGGGGCAGATGTGCCAGACTGACTGGGAGAGGCTTGGGGTCAGCCAGGGCTCCCCAACTCCCTAACAACTCCCTGCCCTCCCCCAAAAAAACCTCTGTTCCATACGTCTCCCACGTGCAACACCTTCCAGGTTCAGGCTCCTCCCCTCCCCCTCAGCTGCTTGGGATGGTAGAGTGACCAGACAGCAAGTGTGAGAAATCGGGACGGGGGTGGGGGGTAATAGGAACCTATATAAGAAAAAGACCCCAAAAGTGGGACTGTCCCTATGAAATCAGGACATCTGGTCACCCTGTCTGATGGGGGCAGGGACTATAGTTCTGTATTGTAATTTAAATGAATTACTCACATTTCTGTATTAATATCCCCCACCCCCTGCCGCCCCAGCCCTGGGCTCCCCACCGACAAACGTGACCTCCTCGTTCACCACAGCAATCCCCGTTTACACTTGCAGTGGGGATCAAACCGTTTCTCCTATTTTTATTTCACTTTAGCATAAATCTCACCGCCTCCCCCAACTCCATCTTTAGTGCTCCAAATGCACATGGAAGCCATAGGGACTAACCCTCAAACCTTGTACCTGGAAAGGGCTGGGGATCTAGTAAAGAGGCTGCAGGCAGCGGAGCGGGTGTGGGGGCGCTTGGGGGCTTGACACTGGCAGAGAAGCAGGGTGTGATGTACTCGCAGAGGAGGGTGGAGGAGGAGAGGGGGTATCAGGAGGGTTGTGGGAGAAGAGGGGCAGGGGAAGGGGGAGGTGAGGGAGGAGAGGGCTGGGGGAGGGGGAGGAGAGGGCTGGGGGAGGGTACAAGGGGAGAGGTGCGGGGGAAGGGAGAGTACATGGGGAAGGGGTGCAGCGAAGTAGCGATGGGGGGAGGTACACACGGAGGGGCTGGGAGCGGGATGGGGGGTGCCAGGGCTGAGAGGGGCAGGCGCTGACAGCTGCTTCCCCAGCCCCGTGCAGGCAGAGCCGAGAGGACGGACACTGACCCCCAGGTGCCCGAGCCGTGGGGGTCCCCCGGTGGGGCAGTATCCCCCCAGCCCGGCTCGGAGCCGGGCTCTGCCTCTCCCCGCCCAGGGCAGGCAGCGCGGGGCTGAGGCGGGGGAGGTGTGTGGGGGCTGGGTCCGGGGGCAGGAGGGGGCAGGTCCCTGGCAGCTCGGGCTGCCCAGCCACTCGCCCTGTCAGCGCGAGCCGGGATCCGCGCCCCCTGCCCAGCCCGGCGGCGCCCTGCACATCCCACTGCCGCGGGGAAACGCCGCCCGCCCTGGGGAGACTCGGAGCAGGAGCAGCGGTCGAGGCAGCAGGACCCCTCCCCCCACCCTCTGTCCATAAACATCCCGGGCCTTGCTTCCCTCCGTCCCCGGCTCCTCACACCCAGGCTGGGCTGCAGTTCAGGCTGCCCTGCCGCTGGAGAGCCAGAGCATCAACCCCCGGAGCTGAGCCCCTCTCGCCGCCCGCCGCAGCCCGGGCTCAGGGTACGTCTACACTACGGGACTATTCCGAATTTGCATAAACCGGTTTTGTAAAACAGATTTTATAAAATCGAGTGCGCGTGGCCACACTAAGCACATTAATTCGGTGGTGTGCGTCCGCGGTCCGAGGCTAGCGTCGGTTTCTGGAGCGTTGCACTGTGGGTAGCTATTCCCTAGCTATCCCATAGTTCCTGCAGCCTCCCCCGCCCCTTGGAACTTCCGGGTTCTGTCTGGAGAATTTTTAAAAATGATTCTGAATTTCATCTTCTATAACGGAGTGCTGATAGAACGGATTTGCCTGCCCTTACAGCGATCACGTCCGCATGGTCCATGCTGGAGCTCTTTTTTTATTTTGATTTCGGACTGCATCGCCACCCGTGCTGATCGGAGCTCCACGCTAGGCAAACAGGAAATATTCAAAAGTTTGCGGGGCTTTTCCTGTCTACCTGACCGCTGCATCCGAGTTCAGATTGCAGTCCAGAGCGGTCAGTGGTGCACTGTGGGATAGCTCCCGGAGGCTAATACCGTCGATCAGCGGCCACACTAACCCTAATCCGATATGTTAATACCGATATTGGCGCTACTCCTCTCGTTAGGGAGGAGTACAGAAACCGGTTTAAAGAGCCCTTTATATCGATATTAAGGGCCTCTTGGTGTGGACGGGTTGGGCGTTAAATCGGTTTTACGCTCCTAAAACCGATTTAAACGCCTAGTGTAGACCAGGCTTCAGCTCCGGGGATGATGCTCGGGCTCTGCAGCCGCAGGGCAGCCTGAACTGCGGTGCAGCCTGTGACACTCAGGCTGCCGTGAGCGCCATCTAGCGACTGAATCCAGAACTGCAGTGTCACTTCCAGCTCAGCCTGAAAGCCTCAGCCGACCGGGAACATCTTGGTTCAGGGCTGGCTCCCGGCTTTATGCTCCCCAAGGGGAAAAAAAGGGGGGGGGGAGCGGAAGTGCCGCCCCTTGGAAAGTGCCACCCAAGCACATGCCTGGAGCGCTGGTGCCTAGAGCCGGCCCTGTCCCCAGCTCCTTCCCCACTCTGGGAGGCACGTTACTAACTAGGGCGCTGTAGAAAAGTAGGGATGAAGGAAGCTAGTTTGGAGACAGGCCACCGCTCCGAACGAGGGATAGCTGCTAAAGATCGTGCTCAGTAAAGCTAAACACCCAGTGACTCCTGCTAATCGTTCCCCAGGTTCCAGCTCACAGGCGCTGCAGAAAGGGAGAGCTGTGGGATGATCAAAGGGAACTGCGCTATTTCGGAAACCTGCCGAAACCGGCCGTAGCTAAATGGATTTGTGAGAACGTTGCACTGAAGTAATTCACTGCTCTACAGCCAAAATGCTTCTGAAATAAATGTAGTCAAACTTTACTAATTCTGGGTCACTGAGAACGAAAATGATGCTTAAAATTGTTGATTGGCTCTAGTTTTCAAGGTATGCTATTGGGTCAGTATATACGACCCTTGACTTGGGAATGGCAGAGGATAAGTGAGTTATAAAGGGAAGGGATCTCAATTTAAACCAGAAATAACTAAAATACATCTTTGACTGGATCTATGAATAAATCTATGACTGGGTTTGAACAGTACTTGCTTTTTAGGCAAAACAATGAATGATGCAATCTGAAGCTGGTATTGCGTCATGCATGATATGAATTGCATCATGTTATTCCTAGAAGTCATGGATGATGCAATCATAACGAAGCTTACATCACTCTGCTGAACAAATTGCCCTATATCAGCTCTAGAAATCATACAGTGTCGTGCTCTCTTATTTGTCAGTGTTTGATTTTGCAAAGGGACACATTTCTGTTTAGCCAAAGTGAGCAGAGATGCCTCGTACTTGTGTGAACAGTGCAGATAACTTCTGCTATGTTTGTGGTGAAGTGACTTTTGCATCACAAAAGCGCAGTATAACTACTATGGTTAAGAAAGCCTATCACCTTTATTTTGGCTGCAAAATTGGAGATCAGGACAAGAGGTGGGCCCCACACATATGCTGCAACACTTGTGCAACAACTCTTCGCCAGTGGTTGAACAGGAAAAGGAAATCTATGCCTTTTGCAGTGCCAATGATTTGGAGAGAGCCAACAGATCATACCAGCAATTGTTACTTCTGCATGATGCCTCCAGTTGGGAAGGGTGTGTCAAAGAAGAAAAAGTGGACTGTGCTTTATCCAAACATTCCATCAGCTATACGCCCAGTACCCCACGGAGAAGGACTGCCGGTTCCTGATGCACCAGAATCATTCTCACTTGAGTCAGACGAGGAAGAGGATGAAACTTCTGGTCCTGAACCATCAATGTCACAGGACCCACATTTTCTCCCATCCTCCTCCTCTGAACCACATCTCATAACACAAGGTGAACTGAATGACCTTGTCAGGGATTTGGAACTACCCAAGAGTAAGGCAGAGCTGTTGGGCTCCAGACTACAGCAGTGGAATCTCCTGGCAGGAGATGCTCCATTTAATGAATACAAGAGACAAGCCAAGAAGCGCCGAGTAGACACTGAATAGGACTAAACTATGTACATAATAGTTTTTTGCCTTTTGTTTCATAATAAATTTTATTTATATAACCCTTTTGCTGATTTTTAAAGTGTTGCATAAACAGGACAGGTGAACTATTATCATGTAAAGCAGGGGTCCCCAACCTTTTTAGGTCCAGGGACCGGTTTCGTTTGCCGGACCCTCCGCAGGCGTGCCTGCGGGAGGTCCAGCTGAGCCGCGGGACGAGCGCTCCCTCCGCAGTCGTGCCTGCGGGAGGTCCGCTGCTCCCGGGGCTCAGCTGGAGCTTCTGCAGGCACGCCTGCGGGCACGCCTGCGGAGGGAGCGCTCGTCCCGCGGCTCAGCTGGACCTCCCGCAGGCATGCCTGCGGAAGCTCCACTGGGTCGGTTCGCGGTCCGGTTTCTAAGAGGCCGCGGACCGGTACCGGGCCGCGGACCGGGGGTTGGGGACCCCTGATGTAAAGCAACCATAAACACATGAAAAGACCTAGGTTTACAATTTATTATTAAAACTCTACTATCTACACAATATACATAGACATAAAATGTAAAAACTTAAATATCTTAGAAACAGTAGCCAATCAGTTGTTTTAATTGTCATATTTGAATTCAGCACATCAAAATACATAATAAATAGCACAATTTATCTCTGAAGCAGACGACTTCTCAAAAATTGTAGACCAGTGAATCAGTCAGACCAATGAGCTGCACTTGCGTAACTGAAATAGCAAGTACCCTTGTTTTTTTTTTTTCTCCTAAAAGAAGAGTCTCAGACAAACCCATTTTCCAAGGAATCACAGAAGATACAGGGTTGGAAGGGATCTCAGGAGGTCATCTAGTCCAACCCCCTACTCAAAGCAGGACCAATCCCCAACTAAATCATCCCAGCCAGGGCTTTGTCAAGCTTGACCTTAAAAACCTCTAAGAAAGAAGATTCCACCACCTCCCTAGGTAACCCATTCCAGTGCTTCACCACCCTCCTAGTGAAACAGTTTTTCCTAATATCCAACCTAGACCTCCCCCACTGCAACTTGAGATCATTGCTCCTTGTTCTGCCAGATCCATTCACTTGTTCCTCAGGAGCTGGGTCTGATTTCATGAGGAGCTGGCTGCCTCCTAGGCATCGTGTGTGAGCAGACACTCTTGGCTCTCAGGAACAGTTTGAAAATTAAAAGTCGTAAAGCCCCAATGTCACCGCTGGAGACCTCCATGCCATTTGGTCACCTCTCAAAGGCAGAGTTTGGAACATTCTTCCACCCGGCCCCACATTCAGCCATAGCCTCTAATTCTGTGGGAGATTTAGGGGAAGAAGCACCAGTTTGTATTCCCACATCTGGTAGTTGCTTACCATTTATGCACCCAAATCTGAGCGCACAATAGTTCTTGTCACAGATCCACAGGGTCTGGTCTATGCCCAGCCTTTAGTGGGCTGGCCCTGGCCCGTGGCCTCCAAGACTGGGCCTTCGGCACCAATGATCCCTGTCTCTCTCTGTGGCTCCCTGCAGCGAATCCAGACTCCTACGGGAGGCTTGTGTACACTGGACCCCTGCAGCACACACTGCTCCCAGGGAGTATTTGCAGCAACACCAGGCAGCCTTTTCAAAACAAGGTAACAATTTATGTCACCTGCCTACAGAATCTGTAAGTTCTTAGGGCAGCAATGAGAGGCGAAGGTTAAGGCCTGGTCCCCAGTGGCCAAGCCAGTGCAATCAGGCAGCTGAGGTGGTATGTAATCCATTTTTGCTCCATGTTCTTATGAGTCCCAAGTGCAAAATTCTGTCTCTTCAGAGTCCAGCCCTTTTCTGAGTCATCACCTGTTGTTCTCTAGCTGGAGCCTGTTTGCCGCTTCCCTTCTGAGAGGTGGCAGGGAAATCTCCTTTGTTTGAACATTATGGTCACTGAAATTCCCAATTGCCTTTCCAAATTCTCCTTTGATCTGAGTTGGTTTCTACCAGTCCTTTAATGACCCCTTCATACCTCCCCTGACAGATGTGTGACTTCACCACTCCATAATCTTCCTCCAAGAGCAGGTTTAACCCTTTTGTACCCCCTGGGTAGCAATGCAGAGAGAAACTGAGGCACACGTGAAAAATATTACAGAAAATGCCCACTTTGTCTGTGATTCCCTCCCCCTTCACCCCAAATATCCTTGACTGTACAGTTATGAGCGTGCTATGAGACCTCCCCATGGAAAATCTGATCCTAATCTTTGCAGACACTGCTCTGGGAATTCACAGGATTCAGAGCTGGCACTTGCTAGCCATTGAGAGTCACCCTCTGTCCATAAACTGCTCCTCCAGCCTGACTGGCCAATTTTTCAGCTTGTGGGGGCAGGGCAGTGTCACTGACTCACAGCGTCTGTGCTATGCTCGAACCTTCCATCAGTCTCCTGCTAGTAACTACTTTAGGGTCCTGGACCCCAAGGATCCCCACTGTTCTGCAACAGCCAGACTGTAACCTCAGTGACTCTGAGACTGGAGCCTTGGGGCCCAAGCAACCCACTTGGCAGCTGAACTGAGGTAGGGGCCTGTTCAGACTTTCCTCTCCAGGGTGCAGTGCCCTCAGTGAGTATCTGCAACGACCCCAGGCAGCCTTTTCAACATAAGGTACCAATTCATCAGTCACCTGCAATACAGAGCTTAAATTATTCTAAGAGACGTGTTTAGGCTTCAACCCAGGTTTATGTGTACGTAACACTTCTGCCGGGCCGAGTTGATAGCAGCAAGGGCTGGGTTCAATACAGAGGGGTCCCCTCCCAACAACGTAAAGCAAAACCAGCTCGAGCCCCCACCCAGTGACCTGGGAAAATCTTACACACACCCCTGGGTGCCTCGAAGAGGCAATACTTCCCCTCTCGCAAGCACAGAGTCTCGGTGTAGCAGAAAATGTTTAATAACATGAGGTAAACGACATCAGCATTAAATTGGAAAAACACCACAACTAGGGTTCATAGCCCAAACCATGAGCAAAGACCCACCCCAGAAAATTGGGCCATGTCCTTGCTCTTTGGTTCTTGACTCCAGCAACCCAAAAATCCCCTGAAGTCCAACACCCCAAAAATCTCGAGTCCAGCAACCCAAGAGTCACCCAAAGTCCCAAAAGTCTCTGTCCCTGGTCAGTGCAGCTCCAGAGTTCAAAAGTTTATCTGCAGGGTTTTACCCCCCGCAGCCTGGGTGGAAATGGGGGAAAAAAGGGGGACATGCAGGGTATTAAGGGGCACCTTACGTGGTGTGAGGCCAATTTCCCACCTCTCCATGGTGTTCCACTGCAGCCTTCAACATGAGCCGCTCCTGCTGTCCCACAAACTGCTCTGCTCTACCAGCCATGCTGCTCCTCCAGCCATCCCCACAAACTGCTCCACTCCGCTCCACTGTTCTATGGGCTGCTCCAACCCTCCCACAAACTGCTCCACTCCACCAGCTGCTTAGCAATAGATCTTCAGGCTCCCCCACTAGTTAACACAGCACTCAGTTATTTCAGCTCTTAGTAACTTTAGCTCTCTAGTGATTTCAGCTTCCATTAGGGGAGCCCCAGTGCTGGTGCACCATTGGGCCAAAGTGAATTCAGCTCAGTAGCCTGTAACTAGACTCTTAATAGACTCAAAGTTAGCTCTGACATGCAGCTGCAGCAATTGGCGTGTCAGGCTCATGAAGCAGACCCACAACACAAAGTACAAATCTCAACCTCTCTTACTTCACTGGGTTTTGGACCCCATGTCCCTTGTCTAGCGAGTGCTACTTAGGTGATGGTGAGTCCCTCTGTCATAAAACAGTTTCACATAATCAGGATAACAACACTTTATTCCTCCTGCCCCAATAACAGAGAAATTGAGGATCCCACAGCTGTCAAAGTGATCATTTTAGGCTGCTGTGGGCTATGCTAGGTAGGGTGGGTGTGCCTGTGCAAACAAGATCAACCCCTGAAGTTCTTTTCCACACTTGCCATAATTCACCACCAGATGTCAGGGTAGAGCTCATCTTGACTCTGCTTACATGTAAAAAAATAAACTTGTTTTAATTTAAATAAAAAAATCTGAAAAAAATCCAATTTTGATTTTTAATGTCAGAGCGTATCCACCCTGATCAGCCCCATCCCTGGGATCAGTTTATTATGAAAACCTTGTGCAAATACTCCATAACAACAGGTTCCAAAACATAGTCCATTTATCAGCCCCCATGCATATAGTCCTTAAAATCCCATGACATCTGGTCCATCAATGTCTTTCACCACCCTAGGGCTCTTCTCTGATTCGCTCCTGTCCTTCTGCCATGTCAGCCACCCCAGCTGGAGTGCAAACCCACTCTTCCCAGCAGCCTCTCCCCGAGGAGTTCATCCTCACCCGAGAAATATCCAGCACTCGCCCTGTTCTGTTACCTTTCATCTCTAGCAGATCGGCCCTGCCACTGCTCCCCTGGCCCTCAGCTCCCTCTGGCTCCAGCATGGAGACATCAGCGGGTAAATCCCTCTGCCACACCCTTGCCTTCAGCCTTTCCTGTATCACCAACCTATAGCAGTGTTGCTCTCTAATGTGTCTCCTGAAGCGCTTGATATTAAAACACTGCGAATTAAATATTAACTAAGCTAAGTTATTAACCAATCAGGATGATTTTACTATGTTATTAACCAATTGTAGTTGATAAAATAATATCTGGACAGTCATAAAATAAAAGAATACTTGGTCAGTTGCTGTGAGACTACATGGTGGTGTATATATCAGATATATAATAGGAAATGAAACAATGGATTCACACGAGTGTGGTTCTTTTGGGTCACACAGATCCCTAATTTGGCTCCTGAACCACTGAGGATCTGACCGGAGTTTGCTGAAGTGCTAAACCAGCTTTTGAAGAACAGTAACCTCTTCTGCAGGTGTAGAGAGAATATTTTCTTCTTTTCAATTTATTCAACAAGTTCAGTTCGGTTAATGGTTCATTCAAAGTTAAGAGCTGGAAAAGCTTTTCTGCTTCCCCCCACTCCTTCCAATGGGTGAATAAAAACTAGGGAAGCCCTGGGGAGAGTCTGTAAGGAATAAAGACGCAGCTTCCTTCATCTACAGGTAATGGAAGGTGTCTCCCCAATACAGCTTTTCCAAGCCTAGTTCCTAAGAGTCTCAAAGTTTTGACTCCACAGCACATCCCTTCCCCATTGTACGGGCATCAGGTTTGCTGCAGATCCAGCGTCTCCATGTTCTGCACCGCGAGCTGCCGAACCAGTCCTCATCAATCAGAAAAACACAGTCGCCACCTCCTCTTATTGGAAATCTGCAACAGACACACCAGGGGTGGGAGTCAGGGAGGGGCGGGGCATTGCCCATCACTCATGGACAGGGCGGCACCCAGAGGCATCAGCCCCATTTCAGACTCCTCCCTGGCAGATGTAGGCAACAAGTACAGTAACTCCTCACTTAAAGTTGTCCCTAGTTAACACTGTTTCGTTGTTACATTGCTGATCAATCAGGGAACGCGCTCATTTAAAGTTGTGCAATGCTCCCTTCTAATGTCGTTTGGCAACCGCCTGCTTTGCCCACTGCTTGCAGGAAGAGCAGCCCGGTGGAGCTATCTGGCGGGGGCTTGGAACCAGGGTGGGCCGGCAGCCCCCCCATCAGCTCCCTGCTCCCCTAAGTTCCCTCTGCAGCAGCTGCCCAGCAGGCTAGCAATTGCAGCTGTCCCTCCCCCACTGCCATGTGCTGCTCCTGCCCTCTGCCTTGGAGCTGCTCCCAGAGACTCCTGCTTGCTGTGCGGGGGGAGGGGAGAAAGGGGAGGGGCTAATGTCAGGGTGTCTCCTTCCTGCTGCTCCTGCACCCCGCTTACCCATCTTCCATAGAGCAGGGGGACACACGACAGGGCTCAGGACCAAGTGAGTTTGCTGGCAGCTGCTGCGGTCTCAGCAAGCTGTTCTAATTAACAAGGCAGTGTACTTAAAGGGAAAATGTGCATCTCTCTCACACACACACCGTGCGTGTGTCTGTCTCTGCGTGTGTCTATCTCTGTCTGGGATGCTGTCTCCTCTCCCTCCATTCCTGCTGCCTTGTAGTGCGTGAGAGTTAACCCTTGAGGGCTCAGCCAATCGCTAGTTTATCATTTAGCAGTAAGGCATCCCTGGGAAATATCCCACCCTCTGACTCCTCCACCTCAACCAAGCTTCCCAATCATCATCACTGTGTACCTATATTAAATTGTTTGTTTAAAACTTATAGTGTGTGTGTGTGTGTGTGTGTGTGTGTGTGTGTGTGTGTGTGTGTGTGTGTGTGTATAAGACTATATATATAGTCTTTTGTCTGGTGAAAAAAAATTCCCTGGAACTTAACCCCCCATTTACATTAATTCTTATGGGGAAATTGGATTTGCTTAACATTGTTTCGCTTAGAGTCGTATTTTTCAGGAACATAACTACAGCGTTGAGTGAGGAGTAACTGTAGTGGCTACTGCAGGGCAGGGAGAGGAGAAAGGGGGTGGGGCTGAAAGACGACAGCTGGGGCTTCCAGAGAAGTCTTTATGCTGGTAGATATTAGGCACGACTTGCCCACTACTCAGCTTTGCCTGACGCGCTCCCCTAGCCCCAACCTTCTCTCCAGGCCCATTCGGTGCGGAGGGGAGAGAATCCACAGGCCTCTCACAAGGCAGCGAGCAGCAGCAGCTCTCTGCGGAGAAGAGTTTGATACGATCCTCCCCGGGCAGCTGGGGGACTGTCAGAGAGGCCGCGGGCCTGTTTCAAACCCGATGGGCTGTCAGGACAGACTGTTAGTAGTGACATGAGATTTCTCCCTACAGCCTCAAATTACCCCAACAGTAAAGGACCCTGTTCTTCTCCGCACACCACTCCTCAGAGCGGGCTTAGGGAGTCTAACTTCCACCCGGACAGCCAATGGGGAAGGGGGAGCTCAGTTAGTGTCTCCTCCAGCACCCTCCCTTGTGCCCAGAACTGCGGTGTATTGTAAACCCCGTGGGGCAGGGACCATCTTTCTGTTCTGTGATCGTACAGCACCTGGCACAATGGGGCCCTGGTCTAGGACACTGAGGTGTTACGTTACTACAAATTATGATAACACTGCGCAGGGGCCACAAATGCTGGTGGAATATTGGTTTTAGTCCATGAAAACCAAATACCAAGAAGAGCCCAAACAACCTCAGTTGAATATATTCTTCATCTTTTGGCAGCATGGCAGACACTCGTGATCTAACATGGAGAACGTTATTAGAGGGAAAGGGACTCACCGGTTGTCGAATTCTGTGCCGTTGGGCCATCTCCAGGGCTGGCCTGGCTCCCTCTGGAGGCCGATCCAACGGTCGAGGAAGCCCTTATAGCGCAGCAGGAAATCCTGAAAAATAAGACAAGGCAGATTACATTTAGGCCCCTGGCTCTGGTGCTCGCCTGCCCCTGTGGCTCTGTGTGGTACCCAGTCAGAAGTTCTGGTTGGGCCACCTGTAGTTTGCCAGCTGAGAGCTCCAGGTCCGATGACACCAGCCCAGCCCGTGCCACAGGGGGGCTGAGAACACGTCGCAGTTTAACCAACCAGCTGTGGGTCATGAAGACAGGACTCAGTGACAGCAGCAGTTCTCCCCTCCAACAGCCCCGCTCTACGTTTGGAAGGGGTCAGAGCTGGCAAGGGAAGAGCCATCAGGAGAGAAGCTGGAAGCTCCCTCCTCTGACAGCAGCTTCAGTCGGTGAACCAATCGCTGGCTGAGAATCTCGGTTTGTTGGACGTCCCATCAGACTGGGGCCTGCTCAGCTGGGAGCCTGGGGACACGTGCAGGAGCTTGGGGCTGCTCAGAGGCCATTTTACCCCCATCTGTCTCCATCTCCACATCCATGTTACATGGACAGACCTGCCCTTGCCCCATCCTTCTCCACTCCCCTCCGGGGCTGGGCAGCTCTTGGGTTTTGCAGGCACCTCTGCCCTCCTTGGCAGGCGCCTTCCCAGCAGCGCTGCACATAGTGCCCCCTCCCCCACCCCCCCAGCCAGACAGGCAGGAACTGCTCTGCAGAAGGGCAGAGCTCACTCCCTGCACAGCCCAAGAGTGTTTCCCCTGGCACCCATGGGGTCACTGGCTGTGGTGTGCTGGAGAGGCAGGTCCTTCAAGTGCTTGCTCATGTCAACTCCAAGTAGGTGTGTGTGCACAGTCGTCGGAAGGTTTTTCCCCTAGCGGTACCCGTCGGGTCGGCTGTGGAGCCCCCTGGAATCATGCCTTCCCGGCGGTGTATGTAGGTCCCTGCCAACCCGCCGCCTCCTCAGTTCCTTCTTACCGCCAGTGACAGTCACTGGAGCAGCTCTTCTCTTGCCATGGCAAACGATCCCCTAGTGGACTTTTTTTGTTGTACCTGTAAATAGTCGAAAACTTAGCTTTTTACATGGAAAGGACGGAGCCATTTTGAAATTCGACACAGCTCTTCGTTCAAGTGCTGAGCGGATGAGGGGACTCCCGGTGTGGTCCCAAAGGATCTCGTCATGGATCACAGCCTGTAGCAGAGCGCGCTACCACCCAGCAAAGATACCTGCCCCAGCTTTAACAGCACACAGGCCTCTTCGGCAGCATTCCTGGCGCAGGTCGCCATTCAGGACATCTGCAGGGCAGCGACGTGGTTGTCAGTCCACACCTTTAGATCGCATTGCACCATTACTCAGCTGGCTAGAGACAATGCAGCGTTCGGCAGGGCAGTGCTGCAGTCTGCGACTTGGTGAACTCTGACCCCTCCTCTTAAGAGATGCTTGGGAGTCACCGACTTGGAAGCGACATGAGCAAGCACTCATAGACTCATAGACTTTAAGGTCAGAAGAAACCTTATGATCATCTAGTCTGACTTCCTGTCGTGATTGGTGTGGAGAAAGTGAAGAAGGAAGTGTTATTTACCCCTTCACATAACACAAGGACCAGTGCTCACCCAATGAACAGGGGTGCTGGGGTGGGATCTGAGTTACTACAGAGAATTCTTTCCTGGGTGCTGGCTGGTGAGTCTTGTGCACATGCTCAGGGTTTAACTGATCGCCATATTTGGGGTCGGGAAGGAATTTTCCTCCAGGGCAGATTGGCAGAGGCCCTGGAGGTTTTTAAGAAGAAAAAACACAGTTACCTACCTTTCGTAATTGTTGTTCTTTGAGATGTTGCTCACGTCCAATCCAAGACCCACCCACCTCCTCTCTGTCGAAGTATCGGGCAAGAAGGAACCTTTATAGACTGCCATGAAAGCACCACTCCAGGGGGCTCCACAGCTGATGCGACAGGTACCACTAGGGGAAAAACCTTCCGACGCCTGAGCACGCAGCGCACGCACCTACTTGGAATTGACATAAGCAACACGTCTTGAAGAACAAGAGTTACGAGAGGTAGGTAACTTTTTTCTCAACAGGCAGCCCATTGGTCAGGAGCTGACCGGGCTGGCCCAGCCTTACAGAGGGGGATCCTCCCCTGTGGGGCTCTGGGAAAGAGGAGGGTGGGCTGGGAGTGATCCCTGACTGCAAACCCAGCTCTAGCCAGGGCTGGGATTCGGCCACCAGAAACACACTCAGCTTTCCTAGCATGAGAGGCAACAGGTCAATTTCTGGACCTCTGGGGCTGAGCCCAGCCCGTTTCCAGCCCTGCCAAGCCCAGTCTGCTGGGATAAAGCATCTGCCGCTCTCTCACCTTTTCCTGCTCACTGTCGATCGCAGCCAGGGAGGCGTTGAGTGCAGAGCACTGGCTCTGGCTGTAGGTCCAGTTCCCGTCAGTCTCTGAGAAATAGTAGCATTTCCCTCGGTACCCGATCCAGCCGTCCGGGCAGCAGGGCCCAGCAGGGGGGCCCGGAGCAGCCAGAGGTTTGGATTTTTCCACTGAAAGTGAGACAAGTAACACAGGGTCAGAGACACTGTTCCCCTCAGCCTGATTCTGTAGCTGAGTGAATGAGGGAAGAGAATCGCTTCAGATCCAAGCTTAAACCCCGGTAGCTGTGCCAAGGGAGGAACGAGACTACTTGGAACAAGAAATGGACGACTGCCTCCCCCCACATCTTCTTTACTGGTTCAGTCTCTGGGGGGTCACAATCACAGGAAGTGCAGCTGACGAGCAACCCAGAGCAGAGTGCAGCAGCACCGGAGTCACCGTGAAGGCGTGGAGCAAGCAGGTAGGGGTAGGGCGACCATATTTCCCTACGCTCAGTACAGGACAGCTGGTAAAATTACTCATAGTCAAGCGAGTTCAGTGGCAATCGATCAGAACTAGGCAGTGCAATCATTTAAATTAACATCACCTTGACTGAGCCCCTGTGGGGGAAGGAAGGAGCCTGCCGGCCAGGCTGTTGGTGTGCTGAGCGCTCCGACCAGGGACTGCTTCTCTGCACGGCGCTGGGAGAGGGACGGGCCCTGCCGGGGGAGGGGGGATATGGAGGAGCAGCTGGGCTAGGGAGGGTGAAGGGGCAAAGCAGGGAGACAGGGAGCGTGTAAAGGGCTGATGGGTGGGCAGCCGGGGCAACATGTAACTTACCTGGACACTGCACTCACCAGCCACCGCAGCTCGCAGCCAGCGCTGGCTGGCTGGAAACAGGATGGCGGGGGCGGGGGGGGGGGGGCAGGGCCCTGCTGGCTGAGAGCCGGCACGCAGCAGGGGTTGTGCTGATGGACCAGCAGGGGGAGCTGACAGCCCCGTGCACTGGCATCTTCACCCCACCACCACTCCCATCACTGGCCATTGCCCCGCACTCCCCGCTGGTGGGTGGGCGCCTGAACTGCTCGGCAACAGCAACCATAATGTACAGTGCACCTGGAACTATATAAACAGCAGCCCTCAAAGCCCTCACTGCTCACGGGTGGGAGCTGGTGAGCAGGGATCCGGCCAGAGCAGGACCCGCCAGTACTGATGGGAAGGAGACAGAAAATTTGGGACAATTTCCCCATTTTTAAGAAAAAGTCGGGAGACCTGCAGGAGGGCTTAAATACGGGACTGTCCCTTTAAACACAGGACGTCTGGTCACCCTAGGTAGGGGGAACGATACCTGATGCTTGGCACAGACCAATATTGACACCAGACAGAGTTCAATATAATTACATGGGATGCTGGGTCTGCTAACCCAGGGACGTCCTGCTGCCCCAGCTGCCTGGCTCCCCTTCCCAGGCTCTTTGCTTTGGAGATGCCTTGAGATGAAGATGGGATTAGACTCACAACAGGGAACCAACCCAGGTGCTTCTTGCAGCAGCTTGTCTTGGAACCCACCAGAGGAGAGGGAATTCTTGAGTTAGTCCTAAGTGGTGCAGAGGATCTGGTCCAAGAGGTGAATGTAGCTGAACTGCTCAGCAATAGCGACCATAAGGTACAGTGCGCCCGGAACAGTAGAAACAGCAGCCCTCAAACGGCACCGACTGGGCCAGTTGGTGCCTCTGGGGGACCTTCACTTCCGATTTCCTTCGTCTGTGGGTTGAACCACTCAGCCTCAAGGTGGGTTTTGATACTGAATGATACGGCCTGAGTCAGTGTCACAGGAGCACCCACCAGCCCTGAAAAGAGGCTGCAGAAAGGCCAGCCCAATAACGGCAGAGCAGCTCAGTGCTGCAGACGGGACGTGCTGCTTAGCAACGGTGAGATGGCAGGTATAGAAGTCAACAATAAGGTCTGTCAATAATGTGCCCTTTTAGTGATGCTGATCCTACAGTTCCACGTGCACTTTACCCTAGACACGCAATATGCGTATGGGGAGCTGGGAAGCTCTGAGGTGTAGGAAGATTTAGCACCTTGAAAACGCCCCCACCCGTGAGCCTTCCTGGGCCTCGGTTTCCCCATCCAGAAAACAAGAGATAACAAGCGCTCTGTGCCTCACAGATCTCCAACTACTAAGGTGACGGGGCTGCATAGGCCTTTAGACAAACTCCTTTCTCTCCTGACTGCTGAAGCCAAAGGGGACACGGAGGAGAGATTCTGTGGCTGCGACAGCTCCAGGGGGAGCAGAGACTGGCAGGGCCATGCACTTACCTCTTAAAAGTTCTGCTAGAGCAGCGATAGTGATGAGGGCGATCAACATAAAAACTGCGGCTGCAGCTAGGACGGCAGCTGGGACTAGGACTTGACGGGAAGCACATTCCCTGAGGGTGTGGTTAGACCCAGGGCCTGAAAGTGACAAAGCCATGAGTGCTGCTGGGGAGCAGACTCATTAACGGTATCCGTGCCTGAGCCACTGTGGAGCAAGTATCTACTGTGATTCCCAGGGTGCTGCCCTTCCCCCTCTGGGTACAGACATTAACTACAGCCCCCAGTCAGAGGCTAAACACACTGATAAACTCGCCCCAGTCCCAAATGACCCCACGTTCACCCGACCAGGGTGGCCCAATACCAATACTTATTTAATCTCTCCCCTTGCTCCTCCCACAGACTCTCTCAGAGACGCTGCCCAGACTGGCTCTTGGCTCACAGTTGCCCAGAGGGGTGAGGGATGGGAACATGTCTCTCACTCACCTTTACTCTGCCCCATGCTCGGCCTTTGCCCTCTGCCTGAAGGAATCAGACTTCCCCCTCCACACCCAGCCACTGAGCCTGCCAACTCCAGCTGCATCCACCCCCACCCCACAGCCTGTGACTGGACCCTCAACTCCTTCCCCTCCCCCTACGGGAAGCTCATGCAAAGTCTCTTTGGTGTCAATGGTGTATGATTGAAATGTACCATTGATATCACTGATATTGCCACTGTTAGATAATTGCAACAAGCCTTGTACAACATACGTCATGGCAGGTGTCAATGGAAAAGTTAGGATTTGCTCAACGTAATTAACCTGTGCATGAACATGTATCATCTTTGTATCTGAAGTTATGAATATTGACTTATGTACCAATATTTCAAATGGGTTTGCTCCTGGAGAAACACCTACAAGGTAGTTTATTTACATCCAGTCTGGTCAACACATTGTGAATAAGCTATTCAAGTTGGTGGCTCGTTAAAGAAAACCAGGGCCGGCTTTAGGCACCACGGGGCCTGATTCGAAGGAGCTGCTGCCGAAGTCCCAGCAGTGTCGGCGGCGGCAGCTCAATCGCTGCCGCAGAGGAAGGTCCCTCTGCCAAAATGCCGCCGAAGACAGCAGCAATGATTGAGCTGCTGCCGCCGACACTGCTGGGACTTTGGCAGCAGCTCAATCGGCTGCCGGTGTCTTTGGTGGCATTTCGGCGGAGGGACCTTCCTCCGTGGCAGCGACTGAGCTGCTGCCAAAGACAGTGGCGGGACTTCGGCGGCAGCTCCTTTGGGACGTTGCGGGGCCCTCTTAGGGGCGCAGGGCCCAATTCCGGGGTATTGGCTGAATTGCCCTAAAGCCGGCCCTGAAGAAAACTTAACTTTTCCATTGCGTCATAGAAGAAACTTGTCCCCCACCCGTGAGCCTTACTGAGGACGCTTTAGACAGAATTTGGGCAATGGCTGCTCCTGAGAGTCAGCAAAGCATGCGTGAGCATGTGACTTGCTCATGTGACCCTGGCCTCCATCTTGTGCCTGTACTTTTCCACACACTGTGCTGGGGCTTTGTTTTGGGACAGTGACATTCCATCCACACAGGAGAAGAGATAAAAGACCTTGGAAATATCTCCAGTTTGTCTTCATTTCCTGCTACATTTCTCTGGTCTGGATTTTTAACAAGGAAGCTCTAAACGGGACTGATGACCCCCAACCTGTTTGGGTCATTTCCAGGGAGACTTTTGCAAACTTGCAGTTCATTTCATCACTGCTACAAACCTGATCCAAGAACTTTGCACTGAGCGTATGCATTCGATTTCCTTAACCACTTTATCTTTCTCCTTCTCTTCTCTTATAAATAAACCTTTAGATATTAGGGCTAGTCTACACTTACCAGCCGGGTCGACGCGGTGAGTTCGACTTCTCGGAGTTCGAACTATCGCGTCTAATCTGGACGCGATAGTTCGAACTCCGGAAGCGCCGCGGTCGACTCCGGTACTCCACCACTGCAAACGGCGGTGGCGGAGTCGACCTTGGAGCCGCGGACTTCGATTCCGCGGCGTCTGGACGGGTGAGTAGTTCGAACTAGGGTACTTCGAATTCAGCTACGCTATTCACGTAGCTGAATTTGCGTACCCTAGTTTGACCCCGCTTCTTAGTATGGACCAGCCCTTAGATACTAAAGGATTGGCAACAGCATGATTATTGGGTAAGATCTGAGCTATGTATTGACCTGGGTCTGCGAATGATCTTTTGAGAGCAGAAGAACCCTTTGTTTGATTAAACTGGTTTTAAATAATCACACATCATTACATTTGGTAGTTTTGGTGGTAATATAAGAACTGGAATGACTAAGGAAACTGCTTTTCTGACTTCTTGTTAGCCGGTGAGGTGAGACAGAAGTTTACTTTTATTACTGGCTTGGTATATCTAATGGTAGACTAACCACCAGTCTGGGCTGTGTCTGCCCTATTCCTCAGCAGTTTGTCCTGAATTTGTGACCCACGGAGGTCCGGTGACACCCCTCCCTTAAGGGAAGCTCATGCAAAGTCTGCATGGTGACAATGCTGTCTGAAGGCAGCTTCAGCCCAGACTGCAGCCACTGAGTCTGAGAAACAAGGGGTTTCTGTCCCAATTTTCCACACTTGCTGTCTGGTCACCCTATGCCAGCGGCACTGGCAGGGAAAGGTGAATGCACTGGCGTGGCATGCGCCCACAACATGAGTCACCTGCTGTCCCCTGACACTTGCTTGTTACTCACACAGACCAGGGCCCTGGGTACATGCACGCAGCTGAGCCTGCCTACTGCTCTCCTGTTTCAAAGCCTGGCCTTTGGATAAGGAGAGAGAAAGAGAAGGGAAGAGGAAAAATGAATGGAGACCTGGGCCAGCATTTCAGACAGGTGAACATTTCCCCCCCCCCCTTCAAAATTGTCTCCGAATCCACTACCACGCCACTTGGGTTCACCCAGGAACACAAAGTACCAGCAGTGGGAGCAAACGGGGTCCCTGGGCCATAGGAGTCCCTTGGGGTGATCAGCTTCCTGCTGCTCATGCACACAGGAGGTCAGACAAATTGCAGCTGCCACTGAAAATGCAGCCCCGTCTGAGTCAGTCTCGTTCTCTCTGCCCATCCAAGCCCCTTGCATGGAGGCTCCAATTACCTTTCTCCACACCTCCACTGCAGTTAAAGTGCTCCTCCATCTCGCCTCTCTCTTGGAGTCCCTGGGGGGCATGCTGGACTCTGAGCAGCTCAATCTCACTGGCTACAACTCTCTGCGATTCAGGATCCATGTACATTCAGTTGTGCACCAGTTTAGTTTAAAGGCGTGATGCTCAGCCAGTGAAAAGCGTGTGCGTGTGTTCCCATTTTAACCAGACTGATTGCGATTTAGCTCCAAGTCCTCTAGGAAGAGGTTTAAGCTAAACTGAAATAAGAGTGTCCACACACGCGCTTGCACCAGTTCAGCTGAAGCGGTTCAAGTGTGGGTACACACGGCCTCAAAACAAAGTCGGTTCTGATCAGCAGCAGATTCTCAGTTCTGCCTCCATCTTCTTTGGTAGTTTTTCTGGATGAGAGGGAATCCATGCTGTAAAAGATTCATAGACTCTGAGACCAGAAGGGACCATTGTGATCTGTACAACACAGGCCATAGAATGTCCACACATATTTCCTAGGGCGGATCGTTTAGAAAAACATCCGCTCTTGTTTTTAAAATTGTAAGTGGGTGCTGTGATAATCAAATCCCATCCCCTCAGCCCAAAGTGCTATACAGATGAGTCAGACCTATAGCTACACCCACCACTGATATGCAGCGCGGCGAGATGTTCACACTATGAGAGGCACGCGGGAACTGAGACCAACTGGGGGAACAGCAGATTCACATCTCCCATCTCACGCTCACTCCGGAGCATACGCTCACTGAGTGGAATAGCAAAGAATCCTGTGGCACCTTATAGACTAACAGACGTTTTGCAGCATGAGCTTTCGTGGGTGAATACCCACTTCTTCGGATGCATCATGCTGCAAAACGTCTGTTAGTCTATAAGGTGCCATAGGATTCTTTGCTGCTTCTACAGAACCAGACTAACACGGCTACCCCTCTGATACTTGAGTGGAATAGTGGGCGGAATCATTATTTTTCTTTTTTTTTTTGCGGATCATGTATAGCTGAATTTGCATAAGTTAACTGCACGTATAATGCAACTCCACTGTATATGCAAAGCAGCCCGTTGAAGTAAGGTCATGTATTAGTCAACAAGATACACACAACAGACAAACAGGCATGCATGCAAGCGCTGAAGTGTGTGCGTATCTGACAGTATGAATCTCAGGCCCATCGTGTACACATTTCAAGCTGTTAGCAGACAACGGTTTAAAGATCTGACACACTAAAATGGGAAGAAAATGAAAATCTGTCTCAGAACACGGTTCAGAACACAAGGACGTATTCGAAAGTTTTTCAAAAACCAAAACAGGAGAAAAGGATGCAGTTGTTGGAAAAATCATAGTGCTAATGAAGCCTTTCCGTATTAGGCCTGAGTAAACCAAAGTTATGTTATGCTTGTCCAAACTGTGTTGGAAAGCTTACAGAACTCATTAGACTGAAGGCCGTGTATCTACCTAAGTCAGCTATTTCGCTTATCAGTTTTGTTTGGCTCCCCAAGTATATGTTGGCTCCCCAAGTGTATGCAGCTGTGTTCACATGTATGCATCCAAAGTATCTAGTACAAAAGGTCAACGGATGTATCTTGTGTCCCCTTCAGAATGACAAATGTATCCTCAACAGATGTATCTTGTAGCCCCCACAAAATGATATATGTATCCTGCATATCCAATTATCCCCTAACAGATGCATGTACAGGTTCTACAGGTCAACCAAATGACGTAGACAAACGTAGGCTAAGTTGTTTGTTTCGGGGTATAAAGGTAAGCCCATCTGGCCATGGAAGGTGTGTCTCTCTCTGGCACTAGCCGAGACGAGAACACCCGCTCAGCTGACCGATCAATAAAGGGTGTGGTACTCGTCTTCCTGTCTCCGTGCCTCCTTGGTGTAATTAGGTAAGCTCCAGGGGGAAACGAGCCCTTTTGGCTAACAAATGGCGACTCCACGCCGGGACTTCTCTCCCTGTTGGGGGCGCTGACCGGCGGCCGAGGACGGCTCAGGAGAGTGGCCACCTTGAGCTATTGGTTTGCTCGAGCTCTGAGTCGCCGCAATCGACCGGGACGGCTGCGCCCCCTCCATAGAGAACTCCAAACGACACGGAGGCAAGACAGTACCAGAAGAGGGGAGTCCACCTGCCAGACGTGGCCACTCCGGGCGTGGTAAGTGCGTTACCTCCTGGGTTTGAGGATTAACGCCCCCGAAGAGTGAGGGTTGGGACATTGGGCCCCTAATGGTAAAGAAACCCACAAATAGGAAGGTGTGTGTGGGTAAAAGCTTTCTGGTTAAGGTACCTAGGTTCAGACACGGCTAATGAATAATTCCATTAACTCCACGAGTCCGTGGGCCGTGCTGAACAATTACTGGGACTTAGAGCAGCCCCAGGGCTGGCTTTTCTTTTTGGTAGGGGTACTTTTGTTTCTTGTTCTATTGGTATGCTGGAAGCCAAAACTGTAACCGGGTCTAGGAGCGTGTGAACCCATCTTCTCTCCCCCCCTTCTTTTCCGTGTGGGTAAGGGACAGTCTAAACATTCCACCTCACCCCCTAAGGGTACCCCAGCATATTATATGTACGTACATTATGGTTCTAAAACCTGCAGGTATTTAGAGAATTGGAATCTTTATACGCGTGAAGATCCATCTAAACAATGCCCATTAAAAGGTACCTTTAATCTAGATAAGATCATATATCTCAGAGGAGCTTTTAATCACCAAAGAAAAGCCTCTGACACAGTGTGAGCAATTTGTCTAGAAACGGGTTAATTTAAAACTCAGCTTCGCCCAGAGATAAAAAGAGAAAGTTGTTTTATGCTCAAGGTCAAGCAAACCAAAGGCAGTACAAGTTACAGAACTGAGATTACATTTGCAAAGCTTAACTGTTTGGTGAGATCCAACAGTCTGACTTTGTGACGGGTGCCGGTGCTGGTGTGGCTTGGTGACACTGGAGAAGCCAGAGGTAGCTGACCTGGACTAGAATCTCTGAAAGAGACACCGCAGGAGATTCCAGGGTGTAAAAGAACAGCCTTCCCAAGAGCGGAAGCATGTTGGAAATTCTGAACAAGCTATATACAGGATAATCTCCCGTCCACCTATTCCCCTTTTCTGAATGTTATATACAGACGTGGCCAGTCTGGATATGTGTAAGTATGGGGCATTCGTATTTTTTATGAGTGATGTGGAAGCGTTCCCAACGCTCTCCATTGTTGTTTTATCATTTTAATGAAGCTTTAAAATTTGGTTATATGGTGTATTTTCTCTATCCTCCTGCAACGTCCTGCAGTGTCAGTTTGATCACCTGACATGAGGGATAATTGGTAACAGAAATTTGTCACAGTTTGGTGAGCAATAGAGAATGGGGGAGCCCTGTAGAATTTACACCATCTATTTGTTTTACCCTTGTTGTTTTATGTTTGTTTTATTTGGTTCTGTTGGTGTTATATGTTGAGGATTGCATAATTAAAGGTGTGCCCACTCTCAGCTGCAGTAAGTCTGAGAACTGGAGAAGGGTTTAGCATTCCTCTCTCCACCCTGGTTGACCAGGAAGGGTGGCAGGTGAAAGGATCTACCCCCAGTCGTAGCAGGACTGGGCAATAGAGTAGTTGGAGAAAAGGAAGCCCTGGCTAAGCAAGTACCAGTCCTTCAGGGACTTGTTAAAATGTAACCATTTGTGCTCAGCATACGCCGTAACAGCAGTGTGTTTGCTACAAGAGGCAATTAAATAGTTAAACGCCAGTGGGCCATGCATTTTGCCCAGGTGGCGAGCCTCACACGGGAGGACTCGGGTAGTCTTGTGAATAAAATGTTTTAGGCAAAAGACCAGAAGGGTGGGGGCAGAAGCCCATGAAAGAAACGGTTCAGCAAAAAAAAAAAAAAAAAAAAAAAAAAAAAAAAAAAAAGGATCGGGCCCAGGCAGGCAGGCAACAGACAGAGAGCTTGGAGAACAGGTTGGAAACTTTTGAGGGTCTCGTGGAAGGAAGAAGTAAGTGAGTGTAAGCATGGGGATTTCAAATACTCAGGAGGATATTTGGAATAGCGATTTGAATTGGTAAGTGGCTGTTGGGAGCCAAGCAAGTGATATAAGGAAAGAGCAAGTGATCTGAAGGAGAGTGAAAAGTTAACTCTGTAGTTGCTGGAGGGAATAGTAGTTGAACTTTGTAAAAATGCTAAAGAGAAAAGTTCTTGGTGTTTTTTTTTTTTAAATGTTTGTAAATAAATTCAGGCAAAGAAATTATTAGATTGCAATCATTTGGCTATGAACAATTTTGTTGAATTAGCTGAAGAATGTATACAGTGCTATGTAAATGAAAATTTATTAGGCTCTAAGGCACTATAAGTGGTGATGTTTTCTTTCAGTGTTTAAAAGCAGGAGTTAAAAGTAAAAAGCAAGCCAGAAAGCATCTGTATTAATGCAAATTATCTAACTGATAAGGTAGAGGCCACTGAAATCTGGGCTGTCTATGAAACACATATAAGACAATATGGGGTAATTCCCTTGTTTTGCCTGAAATCAACAAGGGTATTTGTATATTTTAAGCAATAATTGACTGCCCAGAAGGGGTAGACCTCTGTTTTGGTCTTTCAGATAATCAAAGAAAACTAATGCCAGCTGAACAGCATTCAACGTATCGTGATTTACTGGCAGAGTAAAAATTAAGTTTTGTGTTCTATGTTCTGTCTTGTGGTGTTTGTCTTGTAGCCAAATTGTTGTGATTAATATTTTCATGGGATGGTCTGGTTTGAAATAAAGCAGAAGGCTTGAATTGAAATGCAGATATTTGTTTTGTTCAACTTAAAATACAAAGTGTTTGGATACATCAGAAAAATGTGATATACTAAAGTCTTATGTATTTTCTTAAGTAAAAGAAAAAAACTGCATTGGCCAAACTGCATACTAACAGTCTTTGGAAGCAAGGACATAAAAAGTTAACCCACTCCCCATATTGTACATGGGATCCTTCTGGCTACCTCAGATTTCTAGCCAGAGGGCTGGGGATGGTGGGAAGCTATTGAACTAGAGCTTGTATTAAATGAACTCATCAAAGTGGGTGTGCTTGTCCTGGCTTGTTGTTCCAAAGCTCTGTAATAAGGTTATTTTAGTAGAAGGGTATATGTGGCATACATTAAATAATAAGACTAATGTACTGTATAACAGCAATGTGTATGTGTTCATTGTTAACAAAAGGTGTATAAGTAAAAAGTAAAAGTTTCCTTTGTAGGTTAAAAAAGGAAGCCAAAAAGGGGAAAAGGAAAAAGAACGAGTTAAATGAGAAAAACTTTAACTAGCAAGCTCAGTCCAAAAAAAAAAAAAAAAAAAAAAAAAAAAGATAAAAAAGATACACTGACTTCGTTCAAGGACACTTGGCTAACAACCAGAAAAGGGGGGCTGTACAATCTGCAAAGACACTAATGCAATGTGTTAGGTTTCCTTTTTACACAGGTAAAGACGCACTACCCGAAGACCCTAGCAGCCCTGCCACTCCATGGAACCTGGAGACCGGATCAATGTACAGGTCCACCAACGAAGACTGCTTTGGCTCCACACTGGAAAGGCCCTTATTGAGTCCTGCTGATTACCAACACCGCTGTGATGTGCCAAAGACTGATTGCTTGGACCCATGATTCTCACTGCAAAAAGACCCGTCCACATCAGGAGAACTCTCCTATATGATTAGCCTATTCTTTCTTCTAGTTCAACTGTGCTTCTGGACAGCAGGGAAAAAGGACAAGGTGACGTGCTAGCTAACCTCTCCCTTGTCCACTGACAGACCAACTGTGCCTTTGAACTTTTCTAGAAGAAACACTCACTTCATTGACACTGCCTAAGTCCAGGAATTCCTGACCAGAAAGGACATTGAGAACTGACCCTGGTGAAGAAACCCGAGGAATTATACACTGGCAGAAAAAAAACTTGTGGGACCCATGTTTGGGAATGTGGAATTAATTGGATTTTGGGGTTTATTCTACAGGCTGCGCCCTGTGTTTTGGATAAATCCTTTAGTATGTATTGCCCTTCCTAATTGGATTTTAAATGACATTGTCTTTATCCAGTTTTCAGATCACTTTTACATACCCAGATTGCTCACAAGGGGCTGCCATTAGCTTAGCACAACAAAGAGCCTGGGTTATTTCCTCTGGAGAAAGGGGAATTGACCAGATCCCTGTGGGCTGGGGCCAATAGTGTTGCAGTCATCTGAATTATTTTTCAAAGCCAAGAATATGCTAAGAAATTGGGCCAACTAGAAAAGGCCACTAGCCTTATTTTTGAAGCTCAGCTATCTTAAGTATAGGCTGGAGTTGGTAAGTTACATGTCATTTCCACCCTTAGTTCTATAACCCAGAAGTTACTGACAGAGATGGTATTGAATATCACTGAGGCTGGGAAGGCATTGCAGTGGGATCTAGTATGTTTAAAATTTCAGGATTTCCTCGATGACCAGCTGATGGCCATTTGAAGTGATCTTGAGCACCAGACTTGACCCACTGCCCTTACAGACATATCAGGAGTACCATCTGATCTGTGGTCATGGAGACATACTTGGACACTTTCTAAATGGAAGTGTGAACATTTACAGTGCTCCTTCCAAGCATATGGACCGGTTAGGGTGTGGGCTCCCACATACCGAATCCTGCCGGGTCCATGGGGAGGATGCATATGGGATTAAATTATTCACCGAGACATCTGGGAAATTAAACCACTGGGTATACCTACCTGAGTTATAGTCAGTGCCCCGATCCCTTAGTTGTTAAATGAACAAGGTTCCACTCTTTTGTCCATGCATTCATTCCTGGGTTGGGGGTGACTAAGCTTAAAAGAGCAGTTGTAAATATTTCTGCAGGGCTTCATTGCTTTTTGGCCTCAAGGTGTGAGAAAACTCAGCCAAAAGGTTTGGTGAGTATTCTCAAAGGGGGGAGTTGTTGGAAAAATCATAGTGCTAATGAAGCCTTTCCGTATTAGGCCTGAGTAAACCAAAGTTATGTTATGCTTGTCCAAACTGTGTTGGAAAGCTTACAGAACTCATTAGACTGAAGGCCGTGTATCTACCTAAGTCAGCTATTTCGCTTATCAGTTTTGTTTGGCTCCCCAAGTATATGTTGGCTCCCCAAGTGTATGCAGCTGTGTTCACATGTATGCATCCAAAGTATCTAGTACAAAAGGTCAACGGATGTATCTTGTGTCCCCTTCAGAATGACAAATGTATCCTCAACAGATGTATCTTGTAGCCCCCACAAAATGATATATGTATCCTGCATATCCAATTATCCCCTAACAGATGCATGTACAGGTTCTACAGGTCAACCAAATGACGTAGACAAACGTAGGCTAAGTTGTTTGTTTCGGGGTATAAAGGTAAGCCCATCTGGCCATGGAAGGTGTGTCTCTCTCTGGCACTAGCCGAGACGAGAACACCCGCTCAGCTGACCGATCAATAAAGGGTGTGGTACTCGTCTTCCTGTCTCCGTGCCTCCTTGGTGTAATTAGGTAAGCTCCAGGGGGAAACGAGCCCTTTTGGCTAACACAGTTGAGTGTAAACACTGCAAACAGGGCGGGTGCAACCACTAGGCAAACTAAGCGGTCGCCTAGGGCGCCAAGTGGTTGGGGGGGGGGGCGTCCGGGATTTTTCCTCCCTTCCCTTCCTTCCATTCACACAGAGTGCGGCACGGCTGATTGGGCGCCTGAGCCTGATTTAGCTGCTCCCATTGGCCTCCAGCAGGCAGAGTCCCCCCACCTCACCCCCGTCCCCGCCCAGCCTGGCCTCGCCAGCGCGCTGCAGGGGGGAGGGCCAGTTGGCATCCGGCCTGCAGGGTTTGTGTCCAGCTGCCGCTTCCTCTCCACAACTGGCTCCTTCCTCTCAATGCCCCACATCCAACCCCACCCGCTTCCCCTCTACACCCAGCCCTGCCCAGCGATCTGTCCCTCGGCCTTAGGGTTTTATCCGGCTGAGGGACACCAATATCTAGGCGCCTCCTACATAACATCAATTGCAGTGGCCCAGTCCCTAGTGGAGTCTCTGGCTCTTCTCCCTTGCTGGGGTCAGAGCTCAGGACGTAATGACCCCTGCGATCAGGCGCCCAGCCAGGGCCCAGCCCTGCATCCCTGATTCTCTTCCGCACTGGGGCCAGCACTGCGGGTCCCTTCCGAGCCCTCACCCCCAGCCCTCCGGACTGATCCCTTCTGCCTGCCCCAGGGGATGTTTACAGGGGCTTCCCGGCCGCCACCTGACGCCGGCGTGTGCTCTGATTGGCTGCAAAGCGGGAGTGAAGAATTGCTCTGGCGTTTCTCCCCCCTCCCCGACCTCCCCCAAAGTCAACAAAATGACGTGCACCCCAGGCCCCCCAGCCAACCCAGCCTCAGCTGGGGGACTCTGCCCGGGCAGGGACTGGGCGGCAGGGAGGGGGAGAAGCCCCACCGGGGAGCAGGGAGCCGGGCTCTGCCCAGGCAGGGACCGGGGGAGACCCTGCAAGGGGGGCAGAGACTGGGGGACAGTGGCCCCCGCAGGGAGGGGGCTCGGCCCTGGCAGCGAGGGGGGGCAGAGAGGAGGGAGCGCCGCGGAGGGGGGGGGCAGCACTGCAGGGGCCAAGCCGTGCAGCGGGTGGGGAAGAATTGGGGGGTCCCCGCCTGAGGGCCGCCATAAGCTGCAGTGGAAACTTACCCGCCTTAGTGGCAGGGCCGCCCTTAGCCATAGGCAGAACGAGCAGCCGCCGGGGGCACCGCTAGGGCTGGGAGCACCGTTCTGCTGGGAGCCCAGGCAGACGGAGCAGTGGCGCAGTAAGAGCAGGGCTGCTGGGTCCTAGAGAGAGCCGGATGCAGCACAGGCTGAGGGAGGGGATTGGCTGCTGGGGTCTCGGGGAAGGTGAGGCAGCTCGCTGGCTCTGGCCGTATCCTTTGTTGTCCCCCGTAACATCCATTCTTCTCCTCCCTCCCCCCACGGAGCACCCCACCTTCCTCCCTCCCCCCACAGAGCACCCCTCTCTCCCCACTCCCCTCCCCTCCCTGGCTGCCTGCTGAGGAATGAAAGTGAAAGTAACTGATTTCCTTGGCAGGCAGCACAGGGCTGGGCTGGGGATAGCCAGTGTCGGGTTCTCTCTATCCCAGACTCTTCAGGTTTGTTGTCTGAGCGCAAGAGAGGCAGGCAACACCAGCAGAGTCCAAATACCAAGTTCTTCATTGATGCACTCACACATCAACAACACAGAACCAGCCCCCCTTCTGCAGATTCAAACTGTTTTATTAGCTGCTCTGTCGCGTCATCACTGCACCTTCCCAATTACACTTTCCCAGCATACAAAACAAAGAACAACTGTTATTTCTTCATTATCTTCATAGCTAGTACAAAAAAGTACATGTTGCTTCAAAAAGCTTCTTCAAGCATTTTTCCCAGACTCTGCAAGCACCGTCTTATTTAACAAGGTCATACAGTCAGCAACCAGGCAAGCGCCTGACTGTTTCAGCTAGTATATGTTTTTCTTCAGTAGGCCTTGCTGTGTTATTGCTAAGCAAAACAGGCCATCAAGGCAAACTCATCACCAGATATCATGTGCAAAAAATCAGGACAGGGGGTTGGGGTGAGCAGATGTCCCACTTTTATAGGGACAGTCCCAATTTTGGGGTCTTTTTCTGATATAGGCTCCTGGTGCCTATATAAGACAAAGCCCCAAATATCGGGACTGGCCCTATAAAATCGGGACATCTGGATCTGGTCACCCTAGCTGGGGCGCGCGTCTCTCCCCCGGGCTGGCAGTGATTCATCTCATCCGGGGGGAGCTGCACAGGGCAGGATGAGCGGCTGTGGCTCCATGGGTGCCCCATCCCTGAGATCAGATGCTGTGCTAACTTCACCATGGTCCGTTGGGCCAGCGGTGGTGCCCATTGGCATGTGATCAGACCTGAGGGTTTGCTGCTGCTGCTGCTGTTGCCACTCTGCACCCCAAGAGGTGGATTTTTGGGGTCCTGCCGTTTTCCACCTATCTCCTCCTCTACTGCAGCTGTTGGACCAGCAGGCTGGGGGGTGAGCCAAGCATGAAAGCAGGACTGTGTTGCCATTTAGCTTGTCATTTAGCCAATTTAGCCAAAACCAGAAAATGAAGTTGTTGACAATTATTTGTGACAAGTTTGGTGTGGGGAAGGGAGTGGGCCACTTTTCATCAGAGAAACAAGAAATGTTGACTGACTTTCCTGTAGCCCTGTTACTGCTAAATAGAGCCCTCCAGCAACTGTAAAATGCTCATCTCCTTACTAGTGTATAGAGCAGGGGTTCCCAAACTTTAACAGCCCGCGAACCCCTTTCACTAAATTGTGAAATGTCAAGAACCCCCTCCTAAAAATGAATATTTTCAGGGATTTAAGTTTAAATTTCCTCAGTGTGATGGATGCCCCAATTGCCCACCCCACTCTTCCTGGGGCTCAGGCTGGGGTTCAGGCTGCCGGCTCCCCTGCTGATGGGGGCAGGGCTCAGGCTGCCAGCCCCAACTGCCCAGCCCCACTCTTCCTGTTACTCGAGCTGCCAGCCCCACACAGAGCACTGGGATTCAGGCTGCCGGCTCCCGCACTGACCGCTGGAACTCGGGCTGCCAGCCCCAACTGCCTGGCCCCGCTCTCCCTGGGGCTCAGGGTGTCTGCCCTGCAACCGGGTCCCATCTGCTGTCTCCAATGCCCGGGGTCCTCTGGCCACCATTAGTGATTTTTTTTCTGGCGAACCCCCTGTAACGTTCTGCAACCCCCCAAGGGTTTGCGAACCCCAGTTTGTGAATCACTGGTATAGAGCAGGGGTCGGCAACCTACGGCACACATGCCAAAGGTGGCATGCCAGCTGATTTTTGATGGCACACAGCAGCGGGCTGAGCATCTCAGCCCGCTGCTGCTCTGGGGTTCCGGCTGCTGCCCCATTGCCAGCCGGTGTCCCAGCCACCGGCCCCACTCAGCATGCGCTGCTGGCCTGAGGACCCCCAAGGAACCCCAGGCTCGCAGTGGGCTAAGCAGGCCGGCGGCTGAGACCCCGGCTGAGCCACTCAACCCACTGTCGGCCTGGGGTTCCATTCACTCAGCTGGCAGCAGGCTGAGCAGGAATAAATTCAACGAAATAGGAAAACAAGAGCAACTAATGATGAAAGTGAAAGAACTCAGAGAGCCTCCTGAAGCACGGTGATAGTTTTGATTTAAATGGACTTGAACTGTACGAAGAATTGAGTACACTGTCATCAGTGTTGCCACATGCAAAATCAATGATGGACATTGTACAGTTTATTCATACCAGCAAACTTGTTGATATATATATATCCTAATGTGTACGTTGCCACTCATATTCTACTGACAATTCCTGTAACAGCAGCATCAGGAGAACAGAGTTTCTCAAAACTAAAGCTCATTAAAAACTATCTCCGCTCTACAATGAGTCAGGAACACTTGACTGGTCTTGCTATTCTTGCAATCGAACAAGACATCACGTTGTCCTTGTCATACGATGATGTTACTGATTTTGCAGCCAAAAGAGCCAGAAAGATTGCTTTTAATTAAAAACAAATCCTTGTTTCAAGGCCTCTTCATGTAAATTTCCAATAAAATGTTGACAAATTAAAAAAATTATATTATTTGCATCATTCTGTCAAATCAGAATTTTTTCTATAGTGCTACTTCTTTAGTGCTAGTGCATCAGCATTACAGTGTGCTTCATTAAGTTAAACTGGTTTTAATAATGTGCATGTGGCAAGTTTTCCAGTACTGTAAGCTTATGTTTGTGTTGCTCAGAGCAAGTCAGGCACAGGGGCACCAGTTTAATAATCCTGCGTAGGGCACCATAAACCCTAAGGACGGCCCTGCTCGGTGGGTGGGTCCTAGCACCGAGTCCCAGGCAGCAGCAGGACCAGCACCGGAAACAGATCCGCACCACGGAGCTCTGACAGCAACTGCTGAAAACCAGCCTTGCAAACCGGTAGGGTGGCTAGTGAACTTCCTGCCATTGTCGCCCTCGCCATTGCTCTCAGCACGAATATCCCCAGCCCCTTCCTGCTCCTCTGGCACTGGGCTGAAATCCCCAGAAAGGGGGATTACACCCTTGTCAGCGCCAGTCGGATAGATTACATCTCATGAGTCCTTCATCTCCGCCCTTCCCCACAGCTCACAGGACAGGAACTGAGACAAGAAATGAAAAACTCAACCCCAACCCGCAACACGCTGACAAGCTTGTGGAAGATTTTAGAGGCAGTGGGGCCAGATAACCTGAGCCCTGATCTCAGCTGGGGCAGGGACTGTCTCTCCCTGTGTGTCTGTGCAGCGCCCAGCACAACGGGGCCCTGATCTCAGCCGGGGCAGGGACAGTCTGTCGCTGTGTGTCTGTGCAGCGCCTGGCACAACAAGTCCTTCATCTTAACTGCAGGGAAGGGTGCGGGTCTGTGTGCTGTCTGCCATAATAGGAAAGGGGAGGGGATCTTGGTTGATGGGGGCAGGGAGGGAAGTCGGTCTAGGTGCTATTGTAATATGGACAGGGGCTGCTCCAGGCACCAGTGATCCAAGCACATGCCTGGGGCGGCAAGCCATGGGGTGGGGTGGGGGGGGGGACAGCCTGCCAGTCGCTGTGAGGTTGGCAGTCAGGCTGCCTTCAGCCGCATGCCTGCAGGAGCTCTGGTTGGTAACGCAGATTTGGCAGCAATTCGGCAGTGGGTACGCCAAAGCCGTGGGACCGGCGGACGTCCCGCAGGCATGCCACCGAATCCGCGTTACCAGCCAAACCTCCCGTGGGCATGCCGCCAAATCCGTGTTACCAGCCAGACCTCCTGCAGGCATGCCGCCGAATCCGTGTTACCAGCCAGACCTCCCGCAGGCATGCCGCCGAATACGCGTTACCAGCCAAACCTCCCGCGGGCATACCGCCGAATCTGCGTTACCAGCCAGACCTCCCGCAGGCATGCCGCCGAATCCGTGTTACCAGCCAGACCTCCTGCAGGCATGCCGCCGAATCCGTGTTACCAGCCAGACCTCCTGCAGGCATGCCGCCGAATCCGTGTTACCAGCCAGACCTCCCACGGCTTGCCGCCCCAGGCACGCGCTTGGGGCAGCGAAATACATAGAGCCACCCCTGAATATGAATAATAAATAATTTCTGGGTAACTCCCCGACGGGTGCTCCCTCGGGGCAATGACAGCATTACATTTCCGGGGGTGCTTTGGGGCATGTCTTCCATTTAACCCTTGCAATGTTGCTGCATTTGGAGAGACAACTGGCTCTTGTAAACAAAGTAGACAGAATTCTATCGGTCACTTGCCAGCATGGCCACCTCCAAAGCTCTGGTACCACCGTGTGGCCGTTTCGTGTCACTGAATTTCAGCACTTTTGTTCACCTCCCCATTCTTACCCTAGAGTTCATTTCTAATGTCAGAGGCGGATTTACAATGAAACACACAGGGGGCCCCAGGGCCGGGCAGCCCAGCACCGTCCAGCACCCCGTGCAGCGCAGAGGGGGTGGGTGCAGGAGCTGTGGGGGAGAGCAGGGAGGGAGCCGTTTAAGAGCCGTACAGGAGGTGCGGCGTGCAGTGCGCTCTCCCGGGACTCCTGCTGCAGGCCGGCGCTGGCGGCCAGGTGAGGTGAGGGGCTGGCTGGGGGAGCGCTGTAGGGGAGGTGGGTGCACTCCCCTGTTGGGGTGTCTGCCTGGGCCTGTTCTGCTGCCCTGCTCCTCTAGCTGCCTGGCAGCGCAGGTGCAGTCCCGGGCGTGCACTGCTGCTGGTGGCCCCTGGAAAAAGGCCAGGGAGGTCTCAGCTCTCACATGCTGCTGCCACCACAGCTCCCTTTGGCAGCGAACAGGAGCAGCGGCGGGGCAGGGACGCGTCCACCAGCCAGCCAGGTAAGGTAACCCAGTGGCTGCGACTGGGACTTCCCCAACCCGGAGCTCTCATCCAAAATGCTTTACAATAGTTCGCTAATGGTACAAATAATATTTGGAAAGATCATTAAGTGGTCCACCAAGACCCATAGCAATTTTCAACTGGTCTGTGGGGAAAAAAAAGTTAGACTATAAAAACAAAGTACTTCACTTTATTTTCATTTAGTTCTTATTACTTATTATATAGGAGGAGGATGAAGGAAAACAGAATGAAAAACAGGGATGGGGGAGATAAGAGAGAATGTTTTTTCTTGGCTAGGTCTGGGGTGGGGGGTGGTGCCAAAAATGAAGCTGAGCACAGGGCCCCACTAACTCTAAATCCACCACTGAGTTTACATACAAGTTGTAAACAGTCCTCAGACAGCGAGAGAGAGAAGACAAGGAGAAATCTGCATTTCAGGAAACAGAGGTGAGAAGAAACAGCACAGAACTTTTCACCACCAGACATCATGTCACCATCTTTACTGTGAATAAACTTTGCTTTGAGGGGTGACCTTCAGGAAACTGCATCTCAAACAGTGACTGGACTATAAAAGTGAGGGGCAAAACACCCCATGTTCCCTCTCCCTACCCAGCTCTCTCTTTTCACCTAAGATGACAAAAGAAAAAGCTGTTGGACTTTGGGAGCAGATCCTGGCTTGAGAGTTTGGTCAGCAACGTCACTGTGAACCTGTGGTGAGGGACGGCACCTTGTGCCGAGTCTAAGTTGTTTAGCGTAGAAAGTGTTTTATCTTTATTGCTCTTGCAGCCGTTCCTGACTTTATGCCCCATTACTTGTACTCACTTAAAAATCTCTCTTTGTAGTTAAATAAATGTGTTTTAGTTTTTAATTACAACTAACCCAGTGCTGTGACCGGTTTGGGTAACTCCATTTAAGGTAGCAGACTGTGTATGTTGCTCCCCTGAGAGGGGTAATGGGCCGAGTAGATCTGGACTGTCCAGGAGAGGGCTGGACAGGGCAGAACATGTTTTAGGGGGAAGTCTGGGACTGGGAGTGTGTTGGGGTCACCCTGCACGTAGTGACCAAGGCTGGTGGACCCAGTGTGGCACAGGTGACAGGCTGCTGGACCAGGGCTGTGGCCAGGCACAGACACTCAGGACGTGGGCTGCAGGCTGTTTGGCCCAGGTTGGGAGCTTCTGCACAGGACTGTGAGACACCCCAGGCCGCAGGCAAGCGGTGACCCAGCCGCTCCCTGGCTGGGATCACACCCTGGAACGTTTGGTTCCCCCACACTGGCTCACAGGGAGTTTTCCAGAGACTGAGACAGAACTTAGGACACTCAGAGGCTGAGTTTAAACAGATTCACAACCTCCATTTTGATTCAAACAGGACTTCCTCTCCATCCGGGGGGGGGAGGGGACCCCAACCCCATAGGGAGGGCCTGGAAGTGTCATTTACTACTTGACTCCCCTCTGGGAGAGGGATGATTTCTGGTGGGTTTAGTGAGGGGGAACTTTTAGTGATTTTTGTACATTTTCTCCATAATGCTTTTGCCCTAAAACAGTGGGGTTCTTGGAAAAAATTCTGTAATGGCAGACAGAGCCGTCCCTAGGGACCCCAGGCGAGGGGGCCAGTAGCCCGAGCCCTGCGACCATGTCTTCCTGGCAGAACATAAAACAAGCAATGAGAGATAAAAAGACTTCCTTTAAAAAGTGGAAGTCAAATCCCAGTGAGGCAAATAGAAAGGAGCACAAACACTGCCAACTTAAGTGCAAGAGTGTAATAAGAAAAGCCAAAGAGGAGATTGAAGAACGGCTAGCCAAAAACTCCAAAGGTAATAACAAAATGTTTTTAAGTACATCAGAAGCAGGAAGCCTGCTAAACAACCAGTGGGGCCCCTTGATGATCAAAATTCAAAAGGAGCGCTTAAAGATGATAAAGTCATTGCGGAGAAACTAAATGGATTCTTTGCTTCAGTCTTCACGGCTGAGGATGTTAGGGAGATTCCCAAACCTGAGCTGGCTTTTGTAGGTGACAAATCTGAGGAACTGTCACAGATTGAAGTGTCACTAGAGGAGGTTTTGGAATTAATTGATAAACTCAACATTAACAAGTCACCGGGACCAGATGGCATTCACCCAAGAGTTCTGAAAGAACTCAAATGTGAAGTTGCGGAACTATTAACTAAGGTTTGTAACCTGTCCTTTAAATCGGCTTCGGTACCCAATGACTGGAAGTTAGCTAATGTAACGCCAATATTTAAAAAGGGCTCTAGGGGTGATCCCGGCAATTACAGACCGGTAAGTCTAACGTCGGTACCGGGCAAATTAGTTGAAACAATAGTAAAGAATAAAATTGTCAGACACATAGAAAAACATAAACTCTTGAGCAATAGTCAACATGGTTTCTGTAAAGGGAAATCGTGTCTTACTAATCTATTAGAGTTCTTTGAAGGGGTCAACAAACATGTGGACAAGAGGGATCCGGTGGACATAGTGTACTTAGATTTCCAGAAAGCCTTTGACAAGGTCCCTCACCAAAGGCTCTTACGTAAATTAAGCTGTCATGGGATAAAAGGAAAGGTCCTTTCATGGATTGAGAACTGGTTAATGGACAGGGAACAAAGGGTAGGAATTAATGGTAAATTCTCAGAATGGAGAGGGGTAACTAGTGGTGTTCCCCAAGGGTCAGTCCTAGGACCAATCCTATTCAATTTATTCATAAATGATCTGGAGAAAGGGGTAAACAGTGAGGTGGCAAAGTTTGCAGATGATACTAAACTACTCAAGATAGTTAAGACCAAAGCAGATTGTGAAGAACTTCAAAAAGATCTCACAAAACTAAGTGATTGGGCAACAAAATGGCAAATGAAATTTAATGTGGATAAATGTAAAGTAATGCACATTGGAAAGAATAATCCCAACTATACATACAACATGATGGGGGCTAATTTAGCTACAACGAGTCAGGAAAAAGATCTTGGAGTTATCGTGGATAGTTCTCTGAAGATGTCCACGCAGTGTGCAGAGGCGGTCAAAAAAGCAAACAGGATGTTAGGAATCATTAAAAAGGGGATAGAGAATAAGACTGAGAATATATTATTGCCCTTATATAAATCCATGGTACGCCCACATCTCGAATACTGTGTACAGATGTGGTCTCCTCACCTCAAAAAAGATATTCTAGCACTAGAAAAGGTTCAGAAAAGAGCAACTAAAATGATTAGGGGTTTAGAGAGGGTCCCATATGAGGAAAGATTAAAGAGGCTAGGACTCTTCAGTTTGGAAAAGAGAAGACTAAGGGGGGACATGATAGAGGTATATAAAATCATGAGTGATGTTGAGAAAGTGGATAAGGAAAAGTTATTTACTTATTCCCATAATACAAGAACTAGGGGTCACCAAATGAAATTAATAGGCAGCAGGTTTAAAACAAATAAAAGGAAGTTCTTCTTCACGCAGCGCACAGTCAACTTGTGGAACTCCTTACCTGAGGAGGTTGTGAAGGCTAGGACTATAACAATGTTTAAAAGGGGACTGGATAAATTCATGGTGGCTAAGTCCATAAATGGCTATTAGCCAGGATGGGTAAGAATGGTGTCCCTAGCCTCTGTTCGTCAGAGGATGGAGATGGATGGCAGGAGAGAGATCACTTGATCGTTGCCTTTTAGGTTCACTCCCTCAGGGGCACCTGGCATTGGCCACTGTCGGTAGACAGATACTGGGCTAGATGGACCTTTGGTCTGACCCGGTACGGCCTTTCTTATGTTCTTATGTTCAGTTGTGCAGTTATATTGGTTTTAGTGCACTGATCCATCTAGTGTTGTTTTTTAAATTAGCATGAAGAACAAGTTTAAGCTTTGTTGTAGTCTGCATGGTTTGCCTGGACTGCTCAAGACCCAAATGCTTGTGGGAGGAATTCTGTATTTGAGCTGGCTTCTTAAATAGCTTCCTGCTGGTTTCACATCTGGTGCTCCTTGATGAAACATGTAGGAGGTTTAATCAAAGTGATATGAGCTAAAAAAGTGAAATCTTGGAAGAGTGTTGCCATTTTCATAATGTAATAAAATAAATAATGTAATGATAAATAATGCAATAATAAATAGTGTGTAATAAGCATGTCATAAAAAAATCCAAATTATTTCCAAGATCACCACTTCTATTACACTGCTCTACAGGCAAAATGCTTCTGAAATAAATGTAGTCAAACGTTACTAATTCTGGGTCACTGAGAACGAAAATGATGCTTAAAATTGTTGATTGGCTCTAGTTTTCAAGTTATGCTATTGGGTCAGTATATACGACCCTTGACTTGGGAACAGCAGAGGATAAGTGAGTTATAAAGGGAAGGGATCTTAATTTAAACCAGAAATGACTAAAATACATCTTTGACTGGATCTATGAATAAATCTATGACTGGGTTTGGACAGTACTTGCTTTTTAGGCAAAACAATGAATGATGCAATCTGAAGCTGGTATTGTGTCATACATGATATGAATTGCATCATGTTATTCCTAGAAGTCATGGATGATGCAATCATAACGAAGCTTACATCACTCTGCTGAACAAATTGCCCTATATCAGCTCTAGAAATCATACAGTGTCGTGCTCTCTTATTTGTCAGTGTTTGATTTTGCAAAGGGACACATTTCTGTTTAGCCAAAGTGAGCAGAAATGCCTCGTACTTGTGTGAACAGTGCAGATCACCTCAAACGTAGCAGAAGTTAAGTGACTTTTGCATCACAAAAGCGCAGTATAACCACTATGGTTAAGAAAGCCTATCACCTTTATTTTGGCTGCAAAATTGGAGATCAGGACAAGAGGTGGGCCCCACACATATGCTGCAACATTTGCGCAACAAATCTTCACCAGTGGTTGAACAGGAAAAGGAAATCTATGCCTTTTGCAGTGCCAATGATTTGGAGAGAGCCAACAGATCACACCAGCAATTGTTACTTCTGCATGATGCCTCCAGCTGGGAAAGGTGTGTCGAAGAAGGAAAAGTGGACTGTGCATTATCCAAACATTCCATCAGCTATACGCCCAGTACCCCACGGAGAAGGACTGCCGGTTCCTGATGCACCAGAATCATTCTCACTTGAGTCAGACGAGGAAGAGGAACAGGATGAAACTTCTGGTCCTGAACCATCAATGTCACAGGACCCACATTTTCTCCCATCCTCCTCCTCTGAACCACACCTCATAACACAAGGTGAACTGAATGACCTTGTCAGGGATTTGGAACTACCCAAGAGTAAGGCAGAGCTGTTGGGCTCCAGACTACAGCAGTGGAATCTCCTGGCAGGTGATGTTAGGGTTTCCATGTTCCGTGACCGTCAAAAGGATCTTGTCCCATTCTTCTTCATGGAAGGAGATCTTGTAGCCTGCAACAACATCGATGGTGTGATGGCAGCCCTCAACATCGTTCACGATCCAGATGAGTGGAGACTGTTCATTGATTCATCGAAGACGAGTCTTAAAGCTGTTTTACTGCATAATGGCAATGTTTTGCCATCAATTCCAGTTGGTCATGCAGTCCATATGAAGGAAACCTATGACAACATGAAACAACTTTTGAGGTGCATGAACTATGACCAACATCAGTGGCAGCTTTGTGGCGATTTGAAGGTTGTTGCTCTCTTGCTTGGTCTGCAGACTGGATACACAAAGTACTGCTGTTTTCTCTGCGAATGGGATAGTCGTGCAAGAGATTCCCACTACATCAAGAAAGATTGGCCACTCTGACAGTCATTGGAGCCTGGGAGGAAAAGTGTTCAGCATCCACCACTTGTTGAATCAAGGAAGATTTTGTTACCACCCTTACACATCAAGCTGGGTCTGATGAAGAACTTTGTCAAGGCCATTGACAAAACACAAGCAGCTTTCAAGTAAACCTTGGAAATTTTCCACGGAGGAAGTGAAGCTAAGATAAAGGAAGGTGTCTTTGTTAGTCCTCAGATTCGTGAACTTCTTTGAGATGATGCATTTGACCATGCACTGCGTGGCAAGGAAAAGACGGCATGGAAAGCCTTCCAGTTAGTGGCAATAAATTTTCTCAGAAACAACAAGGCAGACAACTACAGGTTGTTGGTGGAAAACCTCCTCGAGGCATACAAAAGCCTTGGTTGCAACATGTCACTAAAGATACATTTTTTGCACTCTCATCTAGATTTTTTTCCACCGAACTGCGGAGCAGTGAGCGACGAGTGATTTCACCAGGACATTGCAACAATGGAGGAACGCTATCAGGGCAAATGGAGCCCATCAATACTTGCAGACTATTGCTGGACAGTGACAAGAGATGCTCCATTTAATGAATACAAGAGACAAGCCAAGAAGCGCCGAGTAGACACTGAATAGGACTACACCATGTACATAATAGTTTTTTGGCTTTTGTTTCATAATAAATTTTAGTTAAAAATCAGCAAAAGGGTTATCTAAAGTGTTACATAAACAGGACAGGTGAAATATTATCATGCAAAGCAACCATAAACACATGAAAAGACCTAGGTTTACAATTTATGATTAAAACTCTACTATCTACACAATATACATAGACATAAACTGTAAAAACTTAAATATCTTAGAAACAGTAGCCAATCAGTTGTTTTAATTGTCATATTTGAATTCAGCACATCAAAATACAAAATAAATAGCACATTTTATCTCTGAAGCAGACGACTTCTCAAAAATTGTAGACCAGTGTAATTTGTGCTCAGGTAAGGGAGAAAATCCCTGGAAATATTTATTTTTAGAAGGGGTTCGCGAGATTTGATAATTTTCATGAAAAGGGTTCACGGGTTGTTAAAGTTTGGGAACCACTGCCTGTAGCAGGGCTGTTACCCCGCTCCGGTGGAAAAAGCTACACTGACTGGGGAAGCAGCCACAGCTGGGGCCAGGCCCCATCAGGCCACAGCTTGCCCTATACAAGGGCTGTGAGCCAGGAGCTAAGTCAGTCTCACTCTAGTACTGGAGTGAGCAGAGCAGAGGCGACAGGAGCTGGGGAGTGCCAGCCTGAGGCCTTGTTAAAGGCTGAAGAGAGGTACTGGGGCCGCAGAGGTGCAGCCTGGGAATAGGCAGAGGCAGCTGGACCTACCCCCTTGCCAATGATGATTGGCCATTACAGACTGCGTCTGCCCCAGTGACGGGGGGGCTAGATGATGACTGGCAGTAGCCACTGAGGCAAGGTGGGTCAAAGGGTTGGGGGTTCCCCTGGGAGGGGAGATCAGAGTGTGGGGATACTGCTGGGGGCAGAACACCAAGGTAAAGGGCACCGGGGTCTGGGCTGGAGACTCGAGACCTGATGGAGGTGGGATAGAGATCCAGTTACCCTGAAACTGCACCAGTCTCCCCGAGAGAAGGGTCACAAACGGCAGCATTAGGGTAATTGATGACTAGGACTGGATAAAATCCTGGAGACAGACTAAGAAACAGGGAACCAGGCTGCAGCATGGAGGGGACCAGAACAAGGCTTTGTCACAGCTGGTCTCTAATTCCCCTTGAGTTCATGAATCCCCTCCCACTGCTCCCTCCTCTCCCTTCGCAGGGGTATCAGGTTTACTGCAGATCCATTTTCTTGGTGTGCTGCAGCTTGATGTGACAACAGTGAAATCTTCATCCAGCAGCGCACAGTCTGCGCCTCCATGTATTTCAAACCTGAAACCCAGAAGCAATCGGAGCTAGAGTCAGTGTGTGCCAGGCACAGACCAGGGGAGACACCCCAAGTCAGGGAGGGGAGCTGCGCACTCAGCCCCTCAGGATCCCCCTCCCTGCACCAGCCCCAGCCCCCACTTGGGCAGGAAGGGAAGTTAAAGCAGCTAGTGGGGCATTTCCAGAGCCTCTGATCCATGGGGAGGGGACAAAACTCACCAATGGTCAAACTCGGTCCCGTCGGTCCATTTCCAGACCTGGCCCACATCCTTCCGGAGGCCGATCCAGTGGTCCAGTTTGCCTTCGTATGGCAGCAGGGAACCCTTAGAAACCCAATAAAAGCATCAGCTGTGTTAGGCCCTGACTCTGCTGCTCCCCCACCTTGGGCAGCAGGGGATTTCTAGAGGCCTCTTCCATGGTTACTGGGTGAAGGGATCAGATAAGTATTAACCCTTCACCCTCCCCCATCCTCGTTTTTGGGGCCGTGGCACCTACTGGGTGTAGCAGGAACTGAGCTGCAAGGTCACTGTCTGCCCAGCAGCCCCTTCTCAGAGCACAGCAGGGCCAGGAGGGAGAGGGAGCTGCAGGGGGAGGGCAGACAGACCCCTGCTACCAGGGCAGGGAAGCTGAGGGGAAGAGGCCTAAAGCAGACCTCACCTGCAGCTGGATTCCCCCCGCCCCACCCATGAGGGAACCCTGGGGCTGGGCTGAGCTGGGGGGCAGGTTCTCACCTGCTCCAGCCCCAGGCAGCCCATTGGTCTGGAGCTGACTGAGCCGCACTGGCTCAGCGGCCCAGCCGCACCGTCGAGGGGCTGGAGCCCCAGGTCCAGCCAGGATTCAGCTGCCAGAACCGCACTGACTCTGGCTGCCCAGCCTGGGAGGCACCCGGGCTCCTCTCTGCCCTACAGGGGCTGAGCCCAGCCTGACTCCAGCCCTGTCTGTGGTGCCAGCGATCGCTGGGCTTGGCACAAAGCATCTAACCGGCTTCTCACCAGGTCCTACGGACTCTCAATCCTGGCCAGGGAGGCAGCGTGTGACGAGCAGAAGCTCTGGCTGTAGGTCCAGTTCCCTTCGCCCTTAGAAAAATAGTAACATTTCCCTTGGATCCAGATCCAGCCGTCCGGGCACCAGGGGGCAGCAGGGGGCCATGGAGGAGGCTGCTTAGATGTTACCCCTAGAACAAACAACACACAAGGGGAGAGGAGCGTCTCTTCTCTCATCTCTGTGGAGAACAAGCAGGGACAGAAACAAGAACTGCCCGATGGGCTCAGACCGATGGGAGAGATGGGCCAGTCTGAGAGTGGCCAGCAGCAGCTGCACCAGAGGCCACGGCCCAGCAACCCAACAAGCAGCGTGGCTGGAGTTTGTTATAACACACACACTGCGGCAGCGCCAGAGGCCAACCAGGCCACAGCCCCCATCGGGCTGGGGATGTACAGAGTGTGCAGCCAAGGGAGTGGGGAAGGTGAGAGCAAGGGAGGAGTGTGTCTGGCAGGGGCGCTGGAACGGGGTTGGTAAGGGGGGGGCCATGCCCCTCCCCCATGTTTTAACGTGGGAGGGCCAGGCCTGCCCACTTGTTAACCTGGGCGTAGAGCCTCAGGCAGGCACGGTGGTGGCGGCGGCAGGGGCTGCACTTCATGGCTGGAGATCTGAGACGGGGATTAGCTCCCCCACCATGAAGCGCAGCCCCTGCTAGCAGCACCAGCCTCTTCCTGGCAGGGGGCTGAGCTGGGCCTTAGCTCCCCTCCCCCCACCATGGGGCCCCACTCCCTGCTCCTCTTCCCTTCCCAGGCCCTGCCACCTGGCCAGGCCAGAAGCCAGAGCCGGGGTGTGGTAAGAGCCACCAAGGGAACCTGGGCTGCTGTGGGGAGCCCCAGACACTCCACCGGCCCTGGGGGGAAAGGAGTGGGGGAGGGGCCACAGTTCCTGCACCGGTGCTCTGCCTCCCCCCGCCCCCGCAGCAGGTCCCACGCTCCTGCTGCCCAGCACATGGATTCTCGTACAGGGCTAACGGCAGTGTCATGTGCTCACACCTTCCACAGCCACATCTACAGAGCTGGGCAGCTCAGTCCAGGAGGCAGCGCAGGGTGAACACCGAGCGGGTCATTTCTGTGACTGATCCCATGGGAGCAGGTACAATAGGCAGAGGCACAATTTTAGAGATTCAGAGCCCCCAAAACACCAGCAGGCGGCAGCAGAGAAGCTGCCAGACCTGCTGGGCCCCAGACAAGGACACCTTGAAGGTGAGGGGCCCTCAGATCCAACAGCCTCTCTGAGCGGGTTTCCCTCCTCACCCATCTTACGTATCAAAGGGTCAGATCCCCTGAACGCAGCCTGCAACGTGTGACTACACTGAGAGGAATGTGGGGGCAGTGAGAGCATCTTCTAATAATCCCAGCAAGCAGCACCCAGACCCCTCGCCTAGCTGCTAAACCCTCCAGAACCCCACTGATAACCCCACAGCCCCACACCTTGCTGAACATTAGAGTGAATGGAAATAGCCTGTAATTACACATCCCGTGCGCACCAACTGGCCGAGTTTAACGTCTTGGGGAGCCTTCCCTTTGGAGATCCCTGACCCCAGGGGTTAAATTCTCAGCAACACCACTGCAGTGATGGGGGCTCCCCCCAACAGCTGAATAAAGCTCACACCAGCAATGCTGTAGCCCCTGCCAGCCCTGCTGTGGGGACAACCAGGGGGAGGGAGGCAGGAAGGCCAGACCTGTAACCTCAAAGCCCTGAGCTGCAGACAAGTTACCCTGCTCAGTGAAGATCGGACACTGGATCCGTGTCAGTCCATCCATCCAAACGGATGTGAAGAGAGTCCCTGAGTGTAAAAGGGAGCAACAGAGGGGCTGGAATCGGGAAAAGAGCGACTGTCTTGTGTTCGCTGCCCTGGATGACTGGGGCTCAGGAGATCTGGATTCAGTTCCAAGCTGTGCCAGACTCCCTGCCTGTCCCTGAGGCCGGATCCACAAAGGGACGGAGGCGTTTGAGGTTCAGTATCGCAACACCGAACTTTTACTAGCCTAGGAAAACCCTGGAAAAACAACGGGACCCACAGGGCCTGAGCTGGGTGCCCGGGTGCCCCACGCAGCGAATTTGGGGGGGGGGGGAGCGGCAGGGCCGCCCAGAGGGGGGGGCAAAAGGGGCAATTTGCCCCAGGCCCCAAGCCCCACAGGGGCCCCCACGAGAGTTTTTCAGGGCCCCTGGAGCGGGGTCCGTCACTCGCTCCGGGGGGCCCAGAAAACTCTTGCGGGGCCGGGCGCAGGAGCTTCTTCCTCTCCTGGTCTTCGCCGGCGGGGGGAGGGTCCTTCCGCTCTGGGGCAGAAGGACCCCCCGCTGGCGAATTACCGCCGAAGACAGAGCGGGACCCGCCGCCGAAGCGCAGCCCGGTCTTCGGCGGTAATTCGGCGGCGGGGGGCCCTTCCGTTCCGGGACCCGCCGCCGAAGTGTCCCAAAGACCCGCGGCGGGGGCCCCCCGCCGCCGAATTACCACTGAAGACCGGGCTGCGCTTCGGCGGCAGGTCCCGCTTCGGCGATAATTCGGCGGCGGGGGGCCCCCACCGCGGGTCTTCAGGGCACTTCGGCAGCGGGTCCCGGAACAGAAGGGCCCCCCGCCGCCGAAGACCCCAGGCCCCCGGAATCCTCTGGGCGGCCCTGGGGAGCGGTGCCTAAGAACGGGCTCCACAACAGCCAGTGCACTAGACAGGGGCTGCCCAAGCCAGCCAATAGGAGACAGTGACAAGGCCTGTGCCCTCCGCCCCGCCCCCCTCAGAGCTCAGCCCCTCAGCCCTGGCTGCAGGGAGGGGCCCAGCCCTGCTAACAACCTGCAGCGGGGACCCCCCACCCTGGAGTCAGGTACCTAAGTCACTTCTTGGGAGAGCGAGTGCAGCAAGTGCCCAAATCCACTGAAACTGGCTGGGTGGGGGGGAGGGGGGGAGGAAGAGAAGACGACCTCCCTGATCACCTTTAACCCACTGGCAGGGCTCTCACCCCGACGACGTGAGACCCTGCTTCAGTCCCCTCTCCCTGGTGAGCAGGGATTGGAGAACAGGGGGTCCCACGGCTCAGGTGGGCGCCCTACTGACTAGATCAGAGGGATTCTAACTCTCTGGCCCAATTAATATTTAATTATTCAATCAAAGCAGAACAACTTCAGCAGGAAATATTGAGACACCCCATCCCCCATCAGACTGTCCCACAGCTCAGTGGCTGGGCACTCACCTGAGAGGTGGGAGACCCCTGGTCAGATCCTGTCTCCCCTCAGACAGAGGGGACTGGAACTGGGGTCTCACATCCCAGGGAAGGGCCCTACCACTGGAGCAGGGTTAAGGGTGGTGGGTTTTCTTGTCCCCCACCTGTTTCACAGAGGCCGGCAGCCTAAGCACACCTGCCAGATCCCACCCCACGGGCTCGACAGGCCTCTGGGTGCCAAGAGCCAAGCAGCAGCACACGCCCAGAGGCAGAACATGAAGCGCTGAGGGAACTTCTACAGCAAATGTCGTCCCGATTCCCCCGGTGACCTCAGGCGCCCCCAGGGTTCAGTGGCATCCAGGCAGGGGGTTAGTAGATCACAGGGTGCCTGAAACTGGGACTTCGGCTCTTTAGTGCCCTTTGTGGAACGAGGCCACGGTGCCTTGGCTCCCCGGCCACAAAACAAGGACAAGGACACATCCCTGCCCCACAGGGGTGTGCGAAGAAATCCATTAGTGTCCCTGATGTTCTCAGGACTGACAGCGATGAGGGGTAGGGGAACCATGAAAGAGCCTAGAGAGGCTCCTGTCTGACCTGACTGCTAAAGCGGAGAGGCCGGGGAGAGATGAGGTGGAGCTGTGAGCCACGAAGGAAGAAAGCTCCACACCCAGAGACTGAATCATCGGGGGTTGGGAACTTACCTATCAAAGCTGCTACTAGAGCGACGATGACGACCATTGTAACCACGATTATGGCTCTGAGGGCAGCTGGACGATCCCATACTGCAGGTTTCCTGGAGCTGGAATTAGCTGGATGATCTGGAAGATAAAAACCTGTTAATGCTCCTGGGGTGACTCAGACCAGAATTATTTGCCATCAGGCTCTGATCGGACACACACCAGATATTTATTTTGACGTCTTAAATGGTTCTGTCCCAGCTCTGGACACAAACATTAACTCCAACTCCCATCCAGACTGCGAAGGAGAACATCACTCCCCAAATCACCACTGTGATTAATTCGCCCAATTAATCCCCAGAAAGGACCCTGCAGAATTCAGAGGGATTCAGAGGAGGGTGGAGGATGATCAAGGGCCTAGAAAATCCATGACAAGAGTTTGAAAAGCCTGGGATTGTTCGCCATGGAGAGGAGATGAATGAGAGGGGACAGGATAAACTGTCTGTGCAATAACAGATGGGACAGAAGGCAGCTCGGAGCTTTTGTTGATAAAGGTGTGGGTCCAAGGCCGGTGCAACCAGGGACGGCTCTAGGAATTTGGCTGCCCCAAGCACGGTGGCATGCCGCAGGGGGCGCGCTGCCAGTCGCCGGTCCCGCGGCTCCGGGGGACCTCTTGCAGACGTGCCTGCAGAAGGTCCGCTTGCCGCCCTCCCGGTAAAATGCCATCCCAAGCGCTCGCTTGGCGCGCTGGGGTCTGGAGCCGGCCCTGGGTGCAACCACTAGGCAAACTAGGCGGTCGCCTAGGGCGCCAAGATTTGGGGGTGTCCGGGATTTTTCCTCCCCTTCCTTCCCCTCACACAGAGTGCGGCACGGCTGATTGGGTGCCTGGGCCTGATTTAGCTGCTCCCATTGGCCTCCAGCAGGCAGAGTCCCTCCAATGCTCCCCCCGCCTCAGCATCTTGTCGCCAGCACTTCGCTCCATGTGGAGCCAGCGTCTGACTGGCCTGGGCCTGGTAAGGGGAGTTCCGGGGGAGGGGCTGTCAGGGGGTGAGATAGGAGTTCTGGGGGGGCCCTCAGGGGGCTGGGGTGGGGAGAGGGACCGGAGCAGGAAAAGGTTGGATGGGTCAGGAGTTCTAGGGGTCCGGTCAGGGGGCGGAGAGCGGCTGGCTGGGGCGTGGGAGTCCCGGGGGGGGGTGTCTGTCTAGGGGTGAGGGTGTGGATAAGGGTCGGGGCAGCCAGGGGACAGGTAGGAGGTGGGGTTCTAGGGGGGCAGTTAGGGTGGGGGGGTCTCAGGAGGGGGCAGTCAGGGACAAGGAGCAGGGGGGGAGGGGGGTTGGGGGTTCTGAGGGAGGCAGGAAGGAGGAGGGAGAGCATGGGGGCTGGACTCAGGTGGGGCTCTACCCCCCCACCCCCCCACACACACACGGTCTTTTTTGACTGCTGAAATATGGTAACCCTAAAAAAGCGGTGCCCTGGCTTGGCAGTGAGGAGCCGCCTTCCGGAGGCACCGGAGAGCCAGAGCGTCGGCTAGCCGCACCGCCACTTCTGCAGGCCTGCTGCCCCCCTGCACCGCGCCGGCTCCAACATGGCTGAGGCTCGCTGCTGACGCTCTGGTGCCTCCGGAAGGCGGCTCCTCCCTGCCGAGCTGCTGCAGCAGCCCCCCAAGCCTGGCAAACCCAGTGAATGGACTCGGGGCGGGGGCTGTCGGGGTGGGGTGGGCTGGGCTCACGGGGGGGCTGTGCACCCTCCAGGGGAGTTCAGGGGTGGGGAGGGGGGAACCTGGTCTGGGGAGCAGCCCCTGGGCATGGCTGGCCCCTGGGGTTATTGGGATTTGCCTCTCAATGAACCGCGGGGGAGGAGGCGGGGGCGCAAGGTGGAAGTTTTGCCTAGGGCACAAAATATCCTTGCACCAGCCCTGTGTGGGCCATCCCTGCACGCCCCCTTGTGGTCTGGTGTGGCACTGTGGGTGCACCCCTCCTTAATGTCCCTTGATTGGCAGCAGTACGTTTGCTCTTACAGCCCAAGGCCAGGAGCTGCCAACACTAATTAACAAAACAGCTCGTCCCCTTTTAATAAGGCTTCAGGACAGGAGCAATTTCAACAAACAGTTCATATGGTCCTCACCTCAGGACCCTGGGTCAGGGATCCCAAAGTTAACATCCATCAAACCAAGTCTCAGGCTGATTAGGTTGGTCTCCTACAGCCTGCGAGAAACTACCACCACTTGCTGCAGCCTGCCTGGCTTCTACTCCCCTCTCTCCTTCAGCTCCCTCTTCCTCTTCAGATAGCCCAGGCCTATGGTGGGGCAGGGCCGCCTTGATTACACCTGTGCCAGATGTGGCCTCCTGCCTGTCCCTTAAAGGGGTAGTTATCACTTTCCCATTGTTCTCCCTGTCTCAGAACATAAGAACAAGGGGATATTCAATGAGATTAAAAAGGTGGAAAAGGAACTATTTTTTCCAGCCTATGTATGATTAGACTGTGGAACTCACTGCCACAGGAAATTGATAAAAAGAATTTAGGAAAGTTAAAAAAGGGATTGAGCATTTATATGGTTAACATGAATATCCAGAGTTGTCATAATTAACCACCAAAGGTTGGTGGGAACTTTGGAAGAGCCTCCTCCATCCCAGGGAGTGTAAATCCAGGGAACCCCTGCTGGAGTTCAATCTTAGCAAACCCTCTTCCCTAGCGCCCAGAGACACATCTGAGGGCATGATACATTCACTGGCAAAACACAAATGAATGTGCTGTGGCCACAGGCAGCTACACCTGCTCCTGGCCATGCTCGGAGGCAGGGCTCTGCATGGGTTATGAGTGCAAACACCTCAGCTCACACACTGGAAGGACAAACAAACAGAAGGAAAGAGCAGTGACAGGAGCGACCCAGAGAGACGTGAGCCAAACATTTTCAAGGGGGTAGAACACGTACAGTCCTAAAAACCATACGTGCAACTGCCACACAAGAGAGCATGTGCTGCACGAGCCGAGTCCATTGGAGCAATACAGCCTCTGCTGCAGGAGGCGGGGGTAAGGGTGGGGAGGAGGAAAGAGCTACACCCGCCCCCGAAAGGCATCTCCTCTGTTCAGCCTGTTCCTAGGCAGGGAAGCTCCAGTTACCTCGTTCTCCAGAACCCTTCAAGTCTATGGAGCTGTTAAGAAGCTGTCCAGGAGGATCTGCTTCTGCTCCCTTCCGCATTTCTCCTCTCAGGGAGGCAGCGGTGGGTGCTGGACTCTGATCAGCTTGGAGCCAGCTGCAAGAAATGGCTCTAGCAGCCATGGCAGAGTCAGTTCCAGTCAGTGCAGTGTCCCTGGCTTTGGCTTCTCTCCCAGGTGATCTAGAATGTGAAATGTCAGAGTCAGGACAGCATAAGGGTCAGTGGGTTTGTTTGTGGTGTCCCATCCCCCATTCATCAGAACAAAAGCCCAGAGTAACAAAAGCCCAGAATAGTGCAGTAACCAACCCCCTCCTGTGTCATCAGGGCCCTCACTGAAGTTTTCCGCATTTCCTCTCAGCCCTCAGTTGGGAGTTGGGCAGGAGAGGGGCCCACGGACGCTAGGTGTGGGGTGCAGGCAGGGATGTGCACACGCCGTGTGTCTGGAGTGACGGGCACACAATGCGGGGCTGTGCATGGTCCCTCCCCCTGCACTGGCAACTCTGGGAAGTTGGAGGGGGGGTGAGTTTGAGATGCAGCTTTGGGAGGGGCACAGACACAGCACCTTGGAAGGGCTCTAAGGGACACAGTCCCCCCCACCCCACGTTGTGCGCTGGTGTCCGGGCCCGTGTCCCTCCTCAGGCCGCTCCGCTCCCGCACCAAGGGCCGCTCTTGCTCCGAAGTTCCGCCGCTCTGCGCGGAGCCGGATTCCGCTTTTCTCTGCCTCCCCGCCCCTCGCACCGCCGCCAGGATGCGGCCACTGCCCCCCTTCAGCCTCCAGCTGGGCCCTGCTCCCCCAAACCCCAGGGAAACCAGCTCCTGCGGCCCCAGCCCTGCTCTCTCCAGCCGGCTCCACCGCATCCCCCCAATGCGGCTCCCGGGAATAGGCGGCAGCCGGAGCCCAAGGCTCAGCAGGGGGAGGGGGGAGGGGGGGTACCTGGGGGTAACCGCGTCCCTGGAGCTGATTCAGTGCATCCCTGACCCAGCTCGGAGACACGCGCTGCCCGGCCCGGCGCTCACCTGAGACCCGAGTGGGCAGGCCCGGAGCCCTGCGCAGCGCCCAAAAAAGTGACCCGTCCCAAAGCGAGGCAGGACCCTCCCACCCCCTTTCTGATTGGCTCCAAGTCAGAGCGGAGCCAATCGGCGCCCACCCCAGGACGGACGGTCCCGCCATCGCTCCCTGACCCGGGGACAAGCCGGGGCCCGCACTGCGGGGTGCAGAACCTGCCTTCCCGCCCCCCGTCCGCTCTCTGTGCAGGCTGGGGAAAAGGAGGAAGGTTGGAAAATGATCCCAGCTACACAGAGCTAATGACTGGGGGTAAATGGGCTGTTACCGCTCAGGAAAGATCTTGGCGTCACTGAGCGGATGTTTTCAAAGAACTACAATGCGCAGCGGCCGTCAAACCAGCTCACAGCCTGTTAGGAAAGGGAGAGAGATTTTCTGTCTTCTTATCACAATGCCACTAGATAAATCCAGGGCTCCCCCACACCTTCCACACTGCATGCAACTCTGGCAGCCCCATCTGAAAAGTGATATTTTAGAACTGGAAATGGTACAGAGAAGGGTGACAAAAATGACTGGGCTGTGGAACAGCTTCCATATGAGGAGAGATTAAAAAGACTGGGATTGTTCAGCTTGGGAAAAAAAACAAAAACAAAAAGAAGAGACAACTTAGGGGGGATAGGATAGGGGTCTATAAAATCCTGAATGTTAGAGAAAACCTATTATTTACCCCTTTGCATAATACTAGAACCAGAGGTCATGCAATGACGTTACAGGCAGCAGGTTAAAAACAAATCTAAGGAACTACTTCACACAACGCATAGTCAACCTGTGGAACTCATTGCCTGGGGATATTGTGAAGGCCAAGACTATAACTGGGTTCAAAAAAGAATTGGACGCATCCTCCATGAATGTATCTATCAATGGATATCAGCCAAGATGGTCAGGGGCACAGCCCCATGCTGAGTGTCCCTAAGCCTCTGACTGCCGGATGCTGGGACTGGACAGGTCATTCAATAATTGCCCTGTTCTGTTCATTCCCTCTGAAGCATCTAGCAACAGCCACAGTCTGAAGACAGGATACAGGGCTGTGCGGACCATTGGTCTGACCCAGTTTGGCCATTCTTACGTTCATCAGCAAACTCAGCACAAGGAGCACGGAGTCTCCCTGTACCAGGCTGCTACATTTCAACTAAAGCCAAAGAAACTAAAGGTGTCATTTCACCAGCAGAGACTGAGGAAGGTCCAGGTGCAGCAGTGCCCAGCCACAGATTCCCCAACAAGCAGAGGGGAAGCCCCATAACAATGACGACACTCAACACTGACACCCCCCCAATAACAGAACAAAAAAACTCTGAAACAAGCCAGCCAACCAGTTCAAAAAAAGCCAAAACATACCCCACGTAGAGTTTTACCTCAAAAGGGAAGAGTGCAGGAGACTCCATGAAGCCCACTAAGGGTCTAACTATTGATTTTACATGGGAGGTGCACAGACACCACAGTGAAGAGTGTCAATACAGAACAGTAAAGTGAGACAGACAGTTCTTCTGGGGAGGGAAACACAGAAAAAGGAAAACACTGATTCCCAAGGAGGATGCTCAGATACTGCGGAGGATGGGCAGCTCAGACAGGTGCTAGTCACACCACTTAGCCAGCACACAGATCCCACGGGGACGGTGGGTACAATAACCTGAACAACCACATATGAAATCACAATTTGATGCCATCACCTTGCAAAGCACCATAAAACTGTGCATCAAAATAATCCACACAGCCACCAGTTCTCAGTGAATGGGTTCTGGAAGAGGCCCTTACCTGGCCTGGCATCCGGTGAGCCTGTTCCTCAGTTGAACTCTGGCCATGCCTCAGTTTCCCCTCAGCAGTTGGGTAATAAATTCAGTGTAGCTCCCCACAGTCACCATGGCAACAAGTGTCCTCCCTCTTCTGGGAGGAGTGAGAATCCAAACAAATTAACACAAGCCCTTCGCCCTTCCTGGGCCACAGTCCTCTTCTCAGCATCTCCCCTTGGTTGCAGGGTTCACAAAAGTCCATAATTCCCACTCCAGGGTCTGTGCACCACTTTCTTCCCATGATGCAGGGGAATGAAGAGGGAGCTACAGAGTAAACTGGTTTGTAACCTTCACCAGAGCAGCTGGGCCTGAATCCCTGTGGGTCCATCACAGGAGTGGGTGACTAAATTTGTTAGTCTCTAAGGTGCCACAAGTACTCCTATTCTCCTTACAGTGTGTATGGTAACACCCACTGTTTCATGTTCTCTGTATATATCTCTTCCTACTGTATTTTCCACTCCATGCATCCGATGAAGTGGGCTGTAGCCCATGAAAGCTTATCTCAAATAAATGTGTTAGTCTCTAAGGTGCCACAAGTTCTCCTGTTCTTTAAACACAAGAGGGGATGAGAACTGTAGAGATCAGAACTGAGGAGCCCTGTCATTTCCCACCCAGCTCAGCAGGGACTGGGGGAGGGGTCTCGCCTTCACTCCTGCCAGGCCACAGCGACAGGGCAGGGCTAGCAAAGAACCAAGGCACCACCTACTGCAGTGGCTCTTACACTTTTGTACTGGTGACTCCCCTTCACACAGCAAACCTCAGAGCATGAGCCCCCTGATCAATTCAAAACACTTTTATCTATTTAACCCCATTCTAAATGCTGGAGGCAAAGCAGGCTTTGCGGTGGGGGCTGACAGCTCATGACCCCCCCCCATGTAATAACCTCACAACCCCTTGAGGGGTACCGACCAGGGCCAGCTCCAGACCCCAGCCCATCAAGCGCGCGCTTGGGGGGGCGTCCCGCTGGAGGGCGGCAGGCGGCTCCGGTGGACCTCCCGCAGGCACGTCTGCAGGAGGTCCACTGGAGCCGGGACCGGGGACACCAGACCGCCCCCCCGCAGCGCGCCTCCCTGCTTGGGGCACTTCCTAGAGCCGCCCCTGGTCCCAACCCACAGTTTGAGAGCCCCTGACCTATTGGCTTGGCGTGGGAAATCAACACAAGCCACACTGTGCATGCTCCGTTTCTACATAGCTCGCTGTGCCACCCATCACCCCAAAAGATCAAACCTGCCCCCCACATTCGCCTCCTGAAAACAACCCCACCCAGCCTGGTTACAGCCCCCACAAAATATCCACCTGTCCCAGCCTGGCCCCCTAATTTCCCCAAACAAATACATTCCCGCCCCGCCCGGAGAACTGAGCGCCTGGAGCGCAGAGAAGCTCAGAGCTCTGGGCCGGTCTGGTCCGGTCCCGTCCCCTCTCACCTGGCCCGGGCTTGCAGCGCTTCTGTTCACAACCACAAACGGCTGCTGGAAACAATGAATCAATGCGGAGCCGGGAGCGGGTTATAGTCAAGACTGGAGCCGCCTCCTCTTGGGCTGGAACCGACCCACCTCCCCTGCTCCCCGCCCCCGCAGCCTGCTCGGTCCGCAGCTCCCTGGGGATTTCTCCGGCTGTGCCTGGCTTCCCTGCTGCTGTTTTCCCAAGAACCGGTCACACCCTGGGTCAGGGTCCTTCCTCCTCGCTGGCCCGGGGCCGGGGATGTGCAGCGGGGAGGGAGTTTCTTACTTAGCAGGTTCCTCACAGGGAGAGTGGGCTGGGGGAGGTGCCACAAGTACTCCTGTTCTTTTTATGAATGGATTAGCAATTCTTTGCTTTTATACTTAACCAATTATCCAAGGATCGCAAGGTGCTTTGGGTGAGCATGTTTACACCCATTTCACAGAGGACAAAATTAAGGCAGAGGCACAAACCAACACCCTGCCATGTTCACATACTCAGTAGCAGCACTAGGAACAGAACCTAGTCATCCTGACTCACTCCTCTATTTTAACCATTAGACAACTTTCTCCCAGGGCTGGGTTTAAAATGGGTGCTTTGACCACTAGACTTCACTCCCCCACATCTGGGTAAAGAACTCAGGCATCCTGAAGACCCACCTTCTTTTAGGTTATGGCTACACAGTGCACCTTACGGCACCGCAGCCGCAGTGCCGTGTAGCTGTACTTTATCACCAGGAGCGAGCTCTCCCGGCGATCAAACAAAACCACCCTGAACGATAAAGCGCTGTCAATACTGGCGCTTTTCAGCGCTAAAACTTTTGTCAGTTGGGCGGGCGGGCGGGGGGGGGGGGGTGTTCATACCCCTGAGTGACAAAAGTGTTAGCACTGAAACTGCCAGTATAGATGTTGAGTCTGAACTTTTGATGAGCTTAAACTTAACCCAGACTTGATGTCTCTGTCTGAAACTTTTTACTCAAAGCTCTGACCTGCGAACTACTCATGACACCCCCCTCCCCTTAAGTAGCCATCTCCCCTTTTGTCTTTTCAAATTTACATTTTAACCTGTTTTATCCTGTAGAATCTTAATTGATTATGCATAACCATTATGATCTGTTAATCACTTTGTTTACTTCTGTGTATAAATATTGATGCTCAACCCTAATAAACTTGCCACACTTACTCCGAAGCCTTTTAAGCTAAGGATAGTGTGAGCCCGTTGATCAACGAAGTGGTGTCTGGTCTCTGACAGATTGTGAGCCCCATACCAACTCCGCACGAACTCGGGTGCTGGAGAGGTGAGTAAGGACTTGCTTTTTACCTAACAATTTGGGGGCTCGTCCGGGATTCCTTCTGGTGCGGTGCCTCTGTCCAGTGGTCAGACCACTCATATACGAATTGGCAGGCGCCACGGGAGATTTCTCCCAGCCAATTCAATATTGAGGGGTCGTGTACTGGACAGCAGGATAAACGCCAGTTGGAGGGCTCCTGTCAGACACCATGGTCAAGGGACTAGCGTGCCTCTTGAGAGTCCGCTGGGGATTGTAAATAAGTTATGGAACGAAGGGAAACTCCCAGTACAGACAGGAATGTCTAGGAGGAAGTTGTACACACTGTGTGTAAGACATTGGACTGGGTATACCGCGGTATTGGTCGACCCGGAGATGAGGTGGCCTTCGTATGGCTCTTTCGAACAGGCCGCCTTAAGAGGAGTAAGGAGCCAGATCGAAAAAGACCATCCGGGACAGTTATGTTACTGGTTTTGTTGGGACACAGCAGCAGAGCTGTGGAAATCTTTAAAAATTATGGCAGTCAGGTATTCTCCCGAGAGTGAATCCCCTCCATGTTATTTCGATGAAGAGTATAAACCACGGCGTGTTTTGACTCGTCAGTTGGTCCCCACTGCACCTGCCCCTATTCCTCCGCAGGGGGACTCTCTCCAGAGCGCAGAGGGGAATCTGCAGGACTCCAGATCGGAATCTCTGCAGAGGGATAAGGAGGAAATGGAAGGGCACACCTCGGGAGGAGTAATTACTAGGCAAAAGATCAAGCAGATGCAGCAGGATGCATATCCCTCCCCTGAGGATAGCCCAGAGGCTGCCTCCGCCAAACCTTTTGTGAGTAATATAGGTGTAAGTAAAGAAATGCCTTTACAGGTGCACGACCAACCTTTTGTGGACACCCCCCTTTCAAAGGTGGGGCGCTACCACGTGCTGATGTTTCACTATTGGGAGGGGATCATATGACTACGTGCCAGTTTCTCTCCCTACAGGCTCGCCTCCGTACCCTTTGGAAAGCCTCGCAGTTTTCCCAGACCGTGCCGCTGGAAGAACAGGTCCACCCATTCCAACCACGGGACTTCGTCTGGGCCAAAAAGTTCGTTCGTGGCAACACCCTCCAGCCAAGGTTTACTGGACCCCACCAGGTTCTTTTAACAACCCAGACTGCAGTGTTCCTGGAAGGACGCAAATCCTGGATCCACCACTGCCACGTCAAGCCAGCCGTAGTGAACCACAGTGATGGACCAGCAGCTCTTGCCACTGAGGACACTGCCTCTGACCAGTGGACCAGCTTACCTCTTTCAGACATCAGACTTAAATTGACTCGAAAAAAATGAGAGGACCTTTTATTCTGACAACTGTATGTTTTTATTATGCCTTTTTAGTTTATTTTCTGCTTATGAAGATAATGCTTTTATTAAATATTCCCACGAGGTTAAAACTCGTATTTTAGAAAATAGAAGTAATTGCTGGGTATGTACTCAATTTCCAGTAAATGCAGAACAGGGACTCCCCTTCGCACCCATTCCCCTGACCACTGCTAATATAACTTGAATGCCACCGGCTAGAGTAAAAGATCCAGTCCAACACAATCTTACATGGGACAAAACAGGAGTGCCAATTAACAAATATCTCAGGGTAACCAATCAGACAGGATCACTGTGTTTTGTTAAAGAAAAAGGGTCAACTTTTGTGGGAACAAGTAAATGCAACATGTATTTTAATGGCACCGCCTTTAGTAAAAATCTTGGCTTCAAGCCTTGCGCATCCCACTTATCCCATATGTGGATCCCTCACCCCAATACAACTTTTTCATGGGTGAGCAAGCCTTCAGAGACAGATTTTAAGAAGCCCTGTTCAGATCACGAGGGTGTCCAACTAATTGTTAAGAAATATACGATTGTCTTCTACAACTGCTCAAGCAGTACTACACTGCACTTTGAAAACACCACTACCAAATTGTGCCTCTGCGGTTCGCACAACAACCCCTCTGCGTTACCAGGGGAACAGTGGTCCAACGGGTGGTGGGTTACCTCCTACTTTAAGAAATGAAATACCCGAAACGCACTGTATGAAACATACTGGGTGTGCGGGCCCAAAGCTTATTACTCTCTCTTCCCTGATTGGGCAGGGTCATGTTATTTAGCGTGGCTCACACCGCCTTCTCGCATCTCCCTCACTCCCCCTCATTTTCCCCACGTTCGTAACATCCGTGAAACTTTCAGAAATATTAATATCCGTAATGGTTTGTCGTGGCAGCGGTGGGCTGGTCTCATTAGCTTAAGGGGTGGTGTCATCCGTCTACAGGGACTACTAGAATCTTTAACCAATAAAACTGCGACTCTATTTGAAAATCAGTCCGGGAAAATGTCCCAGCTGCGCCAGTTAACTTTGCAAAACCGAATGGCTTTAGACATAATGTTAGCAGCCCAAGGAAAAACTTGCGCCCTCATAAATGAAAAATGCTGTTTTTGTAAATGACACCTACCCTAACACTTTTCAACGTACCAAACATCTAAGGGAAATGGCTAAGAACTACTCCTCTGGCCAGCCACCTTATAATTGGTGGGGAGCCTTATGAAATTGGCTGCCTGAATTTGGGTGGGTTAAAAAACTCTTGGTGGGTATTGTTGGGGCCATAGTAATCCTTATAATACTGTGTTGCTGTATTCAGTGTGTCCCCTCCCTCATAAACTCATGTGGGTCAGTTTATTCTTTTCCTACTTCAGCCAAAGGCCGTACTCTCTTCGAGTTGGCCCAGGCTGAAATTGCCAAGCGGCCCTTGGCCCCTTCCACCCTACATTTTCATCTTCATATGCACAGCGTATGAAATCTTTTAACTCGTTACAGCACAATGGACCAGACACTCGGTTGGTATAAATCACCATAGCTCTGCTGATGCTGATGGATCCGTGACAACTGACGCCAGATGATGATCTGTCCTGATATTCCCAAACTCTGACATGCAGCGTTCAGGATAGTTTAGGCAGTTGGTCCCATTTCACTGCAAGTTATTTTGTGAGAGAAAACGAAGACAACATTTTGGGGTCAAAAGCATCAGCACTTTGAGAACAGAAAAACCATCTTTTCTCTTGGTTGACAGAATGGATTTCGGAGTTTTCCTCGGGTATTAGAACTGCAAGAAAAATTGACCTCTCATCTTAGTCTTTGCCCCGTAATGTTAAAGCTTGTTGCAAGATAGAGATCTCGCTCTCTTGAACTCAAATGGATTGTGTAATGGGAGGTGGGGTTTATTTGTTCTGCCAACACCAGGGGACAGAATTCCTCAGAGCTCTGAATCACAGGTCAGGCACAAGCGGAGTGAGTGTGTCGTTAAAATACCAGTTGCATTTCCTGGCAGCAGGAGGTAGTTAGACACCAATATATGGTCTTCAAATATTGTTCAAGTTCTTAGACATGTTGATGCTTCCTTTTGTCTTTCCCTCTGTTTTATGCAGTTCATGTATCTGAAAATCCCCCCTAGCAAGAAGCACGTCCAATCACAAATACACTTAGAGGAGCACGGCAAGATTTTAATCAATATCTGCCAGGATTAGAGCTGTGAAGACGGTTTCTTTCAGAGCAGCAGGACTAGACGTCTGGATGTTGCACAGCCAAAGGGCAAGGAGCATTCTGCTGCTGAGCGCTGAGCGAGAAGGAACATTTGCAGCAGCAGCATGAGAGGGTCCAGGACTCCAGTAAAAAGTCAGGAAATGCACCTGCCCGTGCCCGTCCGATTCAGATCTCGATTGAGTGCTGCCAAGGCCCCCAGCAAAGAGCCTGTCATGCCACATGCCATTTAGCTGAGCCCTGGTGGGATCCTTATCAGGCAGGATAATGAGGGTGATGCTGCAGCTGGGAACAGGGAAGATCCTGCCAATGGCCCTAAAGGCCAGGATGTGACCTCACATCAGATCAGGAGGACCAGTTTGGAGACAATAGCAGTGAAAACTCTGCAGAGGGGGATGTGCCTGGCCAGAGACCGGAAGTCCACGTGGTTACTGCAGCTCTCTAACCCCTCCCTCCCATTGTTCTCTAGAGAAATTGGACTTTCAACACTGAGGATTTGGTAGGTTATGGCCAAATCAGTTACTGTCCTGGATATTATGCCCTTCATTGCTGTGTGTGTCTGGGGGGTTGTGCAGATGCCACAACATTTGCATGGCCTCCTCTCCCTTCCCCTCCCCTCCACCAGCCTCTGCTGGGCACAATCCCAAGTGGATGCAGGGCACTGGGGTGGAAAGGTTTCGGAAAAGCCAGCTTTGCTGTTTATCCAAGAGTTCAGAGTATGGGCTGTACGGCTTGTGCTGAAGCCCACGGTCGGTAGCAAGTTCACAACTAGAAATCAGTGCCCCTCGGTCCGTTTCACCGCAGGCAGGCAGGTGGGGTTGGAGGGGTTCAAACACGGCTTGGGTAAATGCTCTCCATCCTAGCTCAGGCTTTGGTTGGTTTCCTTCATTTCTCTCCCAGTCCTGGTAACTTATTCTGGAAAGTTTCTCAGGCAGCAGGAATTCTCCATGGCCTTTCAGGAGAACTGGGAGTGCAAACCTGCTCAGGCCTTCATAATAGCCAGGTCCCTACCAAATTCAGGGCTCACTTTGACTAGTTTACAAACCTCTGGCCTTGAAATTGACCAACGTCACCATTTCGATGTTTCCACCTGACATTTCATGGTATTGTAACCATGGGGGTCCCATCAACCTGGGAGAATGGGGGAGTTCAGAGGTTGTTGTGGTGGGGTCACAGCATTGCCACCCTCACTTCTGTGCTGCCTTCAGACCTGGGCTCCAAGGGCAGCAGCCAGCAACCTTTCTGAAGCTAGAGGAGGTTCCCACATGTGCAGGTGGGGCCCTGCTGTTGGCAGCACCTCAGCTCCTACCGACTACTTGGGAGCACCTTGGCTCCTACCATTTTCGGGGCATCCAGAGAAATGGACCCTTGAGCCCCAGAAAGAACTGCAAGGGAAGCCCTGAGCACTCACTGCAGAGGCCAGGCAGAAGCCCCGAGCCCAGGCACCTAGAGCGCCAGCAGGAGTGGGGAGGGGCATGAAAGTCCTGAGCCTGGTGCCCCAGCACTGGCTGCAGCCACAGTGGGCCAGAAGCTCTGAGTCCGGGCACCCAGAGACGTGAGTGGAGCAGAACTGCCAAGAGCAAAGCCCTGAGCCCAACGCCGGGCTGATGCAGCGCACTCACTTCTGCATTGCCTCTGCAGGTGCGTCTGATATCCCCACGGAGAGGAAGTCCTGTCCCCAGCCGGGCAGAGAAACAGCTAGGAGGCCCCTACTGGGTTCTCCTGGCTGAGGGGTCCAGCAGGACGGGGAGATCGGATTTCACAGGGCAGGGCTAATTCGATCTAGCCAAAAAAGGCACAACAAGAACCAACAGCTGCCAGCTGAAGCCAGAGAAATTCAAAGGAGACTTAGGCACACAGTTTTGACAGTGAAGGAGACTAGCCACTGGAACAAATTACCCAGGGGAGAGGTGGAGTCTCTGTTTCCTGGTGTCTTGTCGTCAAAACTGCCTGTCATTCTGGAAGGTGCCTTTTAGTGACTTACAAGCAATTGGGCTTCATATGGTGCAAAGTGCATGAAATTTCATAGCCGGTGAAATAGAGGCCACATTAGGAGACTGAATTGTTTCATAACCTCTATGAAAAGCTCAGTGTGGGGTGCGGAACAGACTCTGCTGTTTTGCTGGGTGGCCTGGCTGGTCCCCAGAATCAATAATGAGCAAGTGGGGTGATCCAGGCTGCAGCTCAAACATCCAGCTGGGCTGGCCAGGGGCAGACATCAGGCCTGCCAGGGAAAGGTGGGTGCGGCAGTGACTTCACAAAGGCCTTTGGCAGGAACTCAGCCTATTGGGCAAAGATGATGAGGCGTCTGTGACCTCACAGAGCTCCCTTGCCAACAGCCAGGCAGGACAGGGATGCGGGGCAGGGGGAACCTCGGAGAGCCCTGTAGCCTTGTTGCAGCAAGCCTCCATCTCGTGGTCTCTCACTGAGGACCAAGAGTTGCTGTAGGAGAGAGTCTGTGCGTCTGTTTCTCATTTCTGTGTGGATTTATTTCAAAGATATTGTCATCTGTGTAGAAGGTAAGAAAAAATACAGGCTCTAAATACAAGATAGGGGACTCTATCCTAGCAGATTCAAAGGCATCACCACCCTCCTAGGGAAAAAGTTTGTGCTAATATCTGAGCTTTCCACCCTGCAACTTGAGAGCATTGCTCCTTGTTCTGTCATCTGCCAGCTCTAAGATTTCGTGAGAATCAATCTTTCATTAGGAAAATAATTCAAAAACGCAAATACAAAACACTTTGAGTGAAATCAACCCCTCCTGATCTTTAGTGTCTGGGAGTGTGGGCCTTGGGGGCCAGACTGAGACCCTCATGGGCTAGTAACACCCAAGAAGCCAGTAAAATAATTCCAGTTCTCTTACCATCCAAGCCTCCCTAATCCAAGGAACAGCTGAGGGCTGAGGGAGACAGAATGTCTAACTCATGACTGAAAATACAAAGATGTGTTATTGGCTTTGGTTGGGGGACAAGTAACAAATCTGTTGGGATTCTTGCCCCAAACAACAATCGCCCATTGTCCTTTAGAGCACGAGGACCCTAACGCGCCTGACTTGCTCAAATCTCTCTCCTGCTAGGGCTGAGAGAATTTTCTCCATCCCCCATGATACCGAGGGAAAGAGAAAAGAAGTGACCTCTCTGGTCACACAGCAAGGGCATGCCAGAGCTAGAAAGAGAAGCATAAGAAAGAAGTTGTATCAAAATGTTTTGCATTTCAAACTAACAAATTTCTTAAACAAAGGCAATTTGATGTGTGGTTAGTGAAGTGAAATGATACATTCTTGTCTCCACGAGTTTCTAGATTGATGAACCAGTAGATCTATCCCCTAGTTTTTATCCCTAGATTGAGGGAGGAAAACAAGTTTGCCTGTTTTGTGAATTCCCAATGGCTTTCTTGAATTTCAACAAACTAGTTGATTGAACTGAACGATTTGAATAAACTGAAAGGAAGACAATATTTTCTGCACCTTTCAAGGAAGCTACTGCTGCCCAAAGCTGGGTTAGCATTTCAGCTAGCTTTGCTTCCGGGGCCTTAGCTATCACATCAGTGGTGCGACTGTCTGAAAAGCTTGGCAGTGAACATGTTCTACTGAATGTTATTTTTTCTCTTCTATTTAAATTATTTAAAAGATTGTCATAAATTGGGCCCTTATCAGAGGTTGTCAATTTCCAATATAATTATGACAGTGAGGGAGACTAGCCACTGGAAGAAATTACCCTGGGGAGAGGTGGAGTCTCTGTTTCCTGGTGTCCTACCATCATAACTGGTTGGGAAGGTGCCTTTTAGTGAATTACAAGCAATTGGGCTCAATAGCGTGCTAAGAGTGTGAAATTTCATAGCCCGTGAAATAGAGGCCACATCAGGAGACTGAATTGTTTCACAACCGATGCCTCTATGAAAAACTCAGCGTGGGGTGCGGAACAGACTCTGCTGTTTTACTGGGTGGCCTGCTTGCTCCCCAGAATCAATAATGAGCAAGTGGGGTGATCCAGGGTGCAGCTCAAACATCCAGCTGGGCTGGCCAGGGGCAGAGGTCAGGCCTGCCAGGGAAAGGTGGGTGTGGCAGTGACTTCACAAAAGCTTTTGGCAGGAACTCAGCCCATTGAGCAAAGACAATTAGTTGGGAATTGGTCCTGCTTTGAGCAGGGGGTTGGACTAGATACCTCCTGAGGTCCCTTCCAACCCTGATAGTCTATGATTCTATGAGTGAGGCCTCTGTGACCTCACAGAGCTCCCTTGCCAACAGCCAGGCAGGACAGGGATGCGGGGCAGGGGGAACCTCGCAGAGCCCAGGAGCCTTGCTGCAGCAAGCCTCCATCTTCCCTTTACCAGTTAAAGGTTATGAGCAGACAATGGCTGGAAGTTGAAGCTAGACCAATACACACTGGAAATAAGGCGAGGAGCATTTTTAACATCAGAGTTTGGAGCAATTCACTGAGGGTTGTGCTGGATTTTCCACAACTGGCCTCTTTTAAAATCAAGCTTGGGTGTTTTACTAAAAACCTGTTCTAATTCCTATGGGAATTATTTTGAGGCACATTCTATGGCCGAAGTGAAACAGAAAGTCAGACGACAGTGGTTTCCTCTGGGCTTGGAATTAATCTGTGACTCGCTGGGGGCGTTTGGAATGTGGCCATTTTGCTTCCCTCTTCCTCCTTCCCTCTTGTCCCTTCTTCTCAATTGGAAAACGGGTCACCAGAAAAGCCTGATTTCCACCCTGTGCCCCTTCCATTCGTGCTGTAAGCTGAAGGGCATTGTGACTTGAGAGTGAATTCAGCCAGTCAGTGCTAACTCTCCACAGGTGATTTGCATAAGTCAGTAAATGAGCCTGCAGGTTTCCGTGGGAGCGATGCCCAAGGCAGGGCTCAGGCTTCGGGTTTATGCTCCGGGTTAGTGGAGTCAGGGAGCGACAGGTGGCTGAGTTACCTCTGGTGTCACAATGTTACTGCTCAGGTTCCTCTGCCTGCTGCACCACCTGGGCAGTGACTGTCAAGGGGAAGGTTTTGTGGATTTGAAACTTAGAAACCAGGAAGCGCAGGAGAGGAATGGCTTAGAGAGTTTGGCAGTAAAATGTAGGTTTTGTGGCAATATCCTGTGCAATTGCTACTGGATCCGGGATGGAGACAGCATTCCTGCCCCTCCCACCACCTCTTAGCTGGGCCTACATAAAAGAGACTAGCTAGAGTTTTGCACACTTGTTTGTTTGAGGCTGAGCAAATAAGGCCCAACAGATTACTGCTAGGATGAATTTTGCTGCCTCCTCTCCTTGACTAGAATACAAGCAGTTTCTGATTCTCTCAGATGAAGTAGTTCTTTTAAAATCAAGGGCAAGACCAATCAGTGGCTTTTTCACAGCCCAACCCCAATCCCCCCAAAAGAGATTTTATTTTTATTTAAACTGGGTGTTTTAAATTTATATTGAAAAAGTTTTTTTTTTAAACTTATCCAGTATAAAATTTGAAATGATGACAAGTGATGTTAAGGCCTCTAGTTGCTCCAGCCTATTAAAGTAATTTAAATAACTACATATATGAAGAAGTCCATGTTTGCTGCCAAGTGTCAGAGGAAGTCAAAGCACTGAACTGTTGGAAGTCATTGCCTAAGCACCTGGGCATCCAGAAGTTATTGAAACACTCAGCCAGATTTTGGCAGCACTAGCCTCTTCTGCGGGTGCAGAAAGAATATTTTCTTCATTCCAGTTGATGCAGCTACTTCATTCAAATGTAAGAAACTGATTGGGAGTTCGAAAAGGATGAAGGCTTCTTTTCCCCTTGTAAAATATGAATAAAGGCTAGAGAGGAGGAGGTGTGAGCTACTACTTCTAAAATCTGGAAGGACATTATGAGCAGGAACAATCAGTTCAGGGCACGAACTAGAGATACTTCGTTACCTCAGTTTGTTTGAAATGAAACCAAATGGTTGAGTCAACCTTTTTGTTTTTCTGTATCCTGCAAAACCAGCAAGTCAACATGTTTGAATGGATCCCTATTCCTAGCATCATAGAAGACTAGGGCTGGAACAGACCTGAGGCGGTATCTAGTCCAACCCCCTGCTGCAGGCAGGACCAACCCCAACTTCATCATCCCAGCCAGGGCTTTGTCAAGCTGACCTTTTAAAAACTTGTAAGGATGGAGATTCCACCACCTCCCTAGGGAACCCATTCCAGGGCTTCACCACCCTCCTAGTGAACTAGTGTTTCCTAATAGCCAAGCTAAGCCTTCCACAGTGCAACTTGAGACCATTGCTCCGTGTTCTGTCATCGGCCACCACTAAGAATTTCATGAGAATCAATCCCTCATTAGGAAAAGAACTCAAAAATACAACTACAAAACATTTGGAATGAAATCAATCCACCCTGACCTGTAGTGTCTGGGGGTGTGGGCCTCTGAGGCTAGACTGAGACCCTCATTGGCTAGAACCACCCAGTGAGCCAGTAACAATATCCACTCCTGTTACCGTCCAAGCCACCGCAATCCAAGGAACAGCTGAGGGCTGCAGGAGACAGAAGGGTGCTGAGAGGGTCTAACTCATGACTGCCAACCCAGAGATGTGTTATTGGCTTTGGATGGGGGACAAGGAGCAAATCCGTCAATCACTACAACAGGTCCCACTCGGAGCCAGGGAGACTGGGAATCGAGTCCTGCTGGCACTTCCCAGCTCTGGCTTTCTGGAGGAGGAGGAAGACCCCAGCTCCCCTAGCTGACCCTGAGGCACCTTCTGGGCCCAAATGGAGGTGGCCCCGGGTACAGCTATGGAGTGTCCCAGGAGCGTTCCGCTAGTGGCATTGTATTGTTTTCACAGCCAGTTTCGATATCTGGTGTCTACCCCTTGCCCTGCTGGCAGGGCATTGAGCGGCACCCGTTGCCGGCCACCTGGGTGTGGAGATTGAAGAGGGTGAAGAGAGGAGCAACCCTGAGCATCTGCCATCCTGCTCCATCTGATCTAGAATAAGTAAGTGGAGTTCTCCAGAACCATCCCCAGTGTGGTGGGAATATCCCACCACTACGGCTCCCAGCCCGTCCCTTGTCAGGGTTTGTTCCCCAGGTTGAGGGTTCCTGTGCCCTGGGGTGGGATGTGTCGGGAGGAGAAATTGCCTCAGCAAAGGGGAGGTGGGCAGGGGAGCAGGCAGGCTCGTTAATGAGAGGCTGCTTTGAAGCCAGACTCATGGCTGCTCCCCACTCTGTTCCAGGATGGAGCGAATCAGGCAGATGCTCAGGAGGAAGGCCGGGCAGGTGGCTCCACAGCCAGAAGACGACATCAGGCAGCCTGCCCAGGCAGAGAGCGGCCCCTCTGTCCCCGCGGGCGGGGAAGAGGCTCGTGGCCAGGGGAAAGGGAGGAGCTGCTTCGCCTGCTGGAGGAGGCGGAACACAGTAGCTCCTCTAGCTGACCCTGAGGCACCTTCTGGGCCGAAACGGAGGTGGCCCCGGGTTCAGCTGTGGAGCAGAGAGCCAGGGGAGGGCAGGAGCCGGGGACGGCAGCTCTGGGGCTTCCTTTGCAGGAAGCCAAGGAGCCAGGAGCTGCGCCCCAGGGCCCAGCAGGAGCCGCCAACCACCATGGCAGCTGAGGGGCCCTGCGCCAGCCCAACCCTGGCCCCCGAGGAGCCTCCCGCCAGCCCCAGCCTGGCCCCAGAGGAGCCTCCCGCCAGCCCCAGCCTGGCCCCGGAGGAGCCTCCTGCCAGCCCCACCCTGGCCACAGAGGAGCCTCCTGCCAGCCCCACCCTGGCCCCGGAGGAGCCTCCTGCCAGCACCACCCTGGCCATGGAGGAGCCTCCTGCCAGCCCAGAGCAGGATTTGAGTGACTGCGGCGCTGCAGACACCAGCAGCTCCGCATTCTCCTGTGGGGCCAGAAGCTCCTCCGTGCGGTCTGGCAGCCCTGTCTTTGAAGGCTCCTTCTTTGGAGGTGAGGGGAGACCCAGGGGAAAGGGAGGAGGACTGGGGCGGTGGGGGACTAGTAACACCCTGTGCCCATCGGCTCGCCAAGGCGCCGGGACTGACCCACGTGACCCCACTAACACCAGTGGGGGTGGCACAGACACGCCCCATGGCAGGGGATGCTGGGCGGAGTTGGGGAGCTCCAGCCTCCCTGATCATGTTGGGGTGGGGGGCTGACTGCCACAGGGCCCTGAGGCTGATGGGGCTGAGGGCATCTCTGGGAGGGGCAGGGTGGGGCCCTGGCCGCCATGGGGCTCCTTACAGAGAAAGGGGAAACATGGAGCCTTCTCTGTCCACTGCATCCCCCCAGCAGCAGAAGGGATTAAACTTTCTCCTTCCCTCCCTGGTGCAGATACCCCCAGTGCCCAGGTGTCGTGGCCTGAGGAGGAGGAAGAGGAGGAGTGCGAGGAGGAGGAGGAGCAAGACATCATCTTGGTGATCCAGCAGCACCTGCAGGGCAGAGCTGAGGTACAAAAATCCCCCAGCTGCGCTGCCACCCAGTCTGTCCTGCTCCTTGTTCCGTCCCCACCCAGGCAGGGGGTCTTGCACAAGAGAATCCCTCACCCCCAATGGGGGGACACATCTCCTCTGTTATCTGGCACCCCAAAGTGGGGACATTTGTCCCACACAGGCCAAGGTCCTCGCAGACACTGTCCAAGTTCCAACCCCTGTCTGCGCAGGGAGACACTGGTTTTGGGAAGCGGGCGGCTTTCCCTGTCCAACCCCATGGAGGTCCTGAGCCCTGGAGCTGGTTTGGGTCTGGGGTCCAGGGCATGTGCCTTGATCCTGACGTGCTGTTCATGGATCAGGGGTTCAGAGGGGATTGCGTTACCCCTCCGTGGCTGATCCCAGCCTTCCTTCCTCTCCTCATTCTCTGATCTCCTGCCTGGACTCTCCCGGGGATCCTACCTCCCACCCATTGCAGTTTGGCTGATCCATACTCTGCTGGGTACCAGGCCCTGCCCAGAGAACTGCTCAGAGCAAGGATTAATGAGGCAGCAGGCATCCGGCCATGAACTCTTGCTAAGTGTCCCTGGAGTGATGTGAATGGGAGAGGCCAGGATGCGCCTTTTGAGTCTTGCCAGGGCTCCTGGAGAATCCTCCTCATTGTCCCCTGACTGCTGTAGCCCCATGTCCCATGACTGACGGGTGCTCCCTCTTCTTGCAGGCTCTGCACAACCGCCATTTGCGGAGCCTGGACACCATCCTCAGGGGCTGCCTAACAGAGACCCCCACCGTGGAGAAGCTGCAGCACCTCCTGGAGGTGAGTAGAATGGACGGTCTGGGGTGGAATTGCCTCTGAGCCCTGTGGGAGGGCAGCAAAGGAGAGACTAGAAGAGCCACGTTTCCATTGTGTCCTCCCAGCTTGGACCCAGCCGGCCACACTTTCCCAGAGCTGCCAGCGCAGGGGGAAGGAGCTGGGACTGTCAGCCAGAGCTCTCCACGGTTGCATTAAGCACTAACAGTGAGCACCAGGCCTGGCTGGGGCCTGAGAGACTGAACCCCCTTTTCAACTCTGCGACCGGGGCTCGGCTACTCCACCCTGAGCACAAAGTCTCAGCCCCTTGGGGAGGGGGAGAGGCTGGTTTGTAGAGCATGTACGCCTGCCCGCTGACCCTCCCCTGCCTCCTTCTCCCGCAGCACATCCATCGCTCTCTCCTGGCAAAAAACACCCAGGAGAGAGCCAGGGCTGTCCAGACCAGCGCGGCCCTGCTCCAGTTTGCTACCTCCCTGCCTGGATTTGACGTAAGTGACCTCTGACCCCAGCGTCCTGCAGAGTCAAGTTCCTCATCCCCTGGCTAATTGGTCCCCCCCGGTCCGTAAGGGACTGCGTTCCATAGGCCGCTGGCTGGCAGGGTCGTGCCTGGCCCTTGTTATTCTGGAGCAGCGAGGCAGTGAGTGCTCAGCGAGGGCCTTTGCCCTGCTCCCTTTGCTCCGAGCTCCCTTGGGGACAGAAAGGAAGAGGGCTGTCGCTCCTCTCCCCCAGTGCCTCCTACAGAGGGGTGGGAGCAGAGCTCAGGTCCAGGGGCGCTGGGGCGCTGAAGGGAGAATGGTGATGGATTCCCCTCTCCTTCTCCTTCCACCAGACCTCCTCCACCTTCTCCAAGGCAGGTGAATTTGTGCTGCAGCTGGGTCTCTGTGCATACCACCCAGCCAGTGACATCAGTCGGCATGCCAAGGGTGGGATCAATTGGCTGCACAAGCTCCTGCTCCAGAAGAGGGGTAAGAAACCCAGCTGGGCAATGGGACCCCATGGAAACGAGCCTCTGGGAGACTAGCTCCAGCTGGCCATTGGGACGCCTCTAGAACTAAGGCCTCTCTGCTTAGACCCGCTGTAGCGGGAAAGAGGAACCCCAATAGAAACAAGGCCCCTCCTTTGAGACTCCCTCTGCTGGGCAATGGGACCCTACAGAAAGAAGCCCCCTCCTCTGAGACCGACCCCAGCTTAGATGATGACTCCTTCTATCCCCCTCTCTCTGAATTAGGGAGATGAGTGTGAAAGTGCCAGGGAAATTGGCTGCTTTATCTCAGAGCCCGGCTCTGTCCCCCAGCCCAGGGAAATCAGCCCACCCCATATGGGGCAGCCAGCTCGTGAGGGGACAGGAACGGAGCTATTGAGACACATGGAGGGAAAGAACCCATCATGAGGGCAGGGGCAGGAACAGGCACCACAGGAGATGGACACAAAGCTTGTAGGGTGTCACCAGTCAGGTAGCCAGGGCCAGATCCTGACTTCAGTGGGTGTGTGGGGTTCTCAGTATTAGACACCCCCATGAACAGGCACCCACTCCCAGAGCACAATGACCGTAAGGGTCACATGATTACTGTGAGGGCTGAAACAAATCCCCCTTCTGGTACTAACCCGCCTGGCATGGACCCTGCGATTCCATTGGGCCGCGGATGCCAGGAGGAGCCTGGCCAGTGTGTACCCAGAAGGAAACAGGCACTGAAAGCGGAAGGCCAAACCTCCCCAATGGGTGTGTCTTTCTCTCCCAGGGCTCAAGACCAGGAAGGCAGCAGACCTGTGGTGCCAGGACGGGCTCCATGACCCCAAGTGCCTGGGATATAGAAATCTGGCCAGGGTGGGAGAGGTAAGGACTCTCCGCCGGTGCATTGCAGCAGCTCAGGTGTGGAGCTGTGTCCCGCTGCAGTGAGTGTGTCATGGACACAGGGCAAGAGCCTGCTCCTTATTTCCACAGAGTATGTGAGGCTCCTGGGAATGTCCGTGGGGTGAGGCGTGGGAATGATCCAGATCTAAAAGACCCCGAACCTCTAGTGGGTGAGCTGCAGGAGCTGTCGCTGCTGGGAGCAGCAGGGGTCCTGGGCTGTCTGTGTGAGCTGGGTTCCAGAGCGCGCAGACACATTCCCAGCATCTCATGGCACCTGCGGTGAATCCTGCTCCATAAGAGCTATTGGAGGCCTCAGTGCCTGCAGCCTCCTACTGAAGGGGGTTCCTGGTCCATGGGACCCCAAAGGTTGGCTGCCCCAGGACTCTTCTCCACCTTGTGAGACACTAGAGGGATTTGGAGCCTGGTTCTGGGCCATTGCAAGGGCTCTGGTTCTTTTGGTTTTAGGTCTTCGGAGAAATATTCACCGAAGACCAGAAGAGGAGTTTCCTCCAGGCGGGCCTGCTGGCCATCCACCACCCCCACAACCGCATCAGCCATGCTGGCCTGGTGCTGATGTATTCCATCATGGGGGAAGCCGGCCAGCTGCTAGAGGACGAGGTAACCAAAGAGGGGTCACCTGGGTAGAGACCCCCCAGGGCCTTTCACCTCCAGGCCATTGAAAATCGCTCCCATCCCATCCCCATGCGCTGACCAGGGAGCAAGGAGAGGGTGACCCCAGACAGGTGCCATTGGTCAGTGCCAGCTTCTCCCCTGAGCAGCTCAAAGCAGGGCAGCCTGGCTGATGTGGTGGAGTCAGTCAGCAGAGGCTACATAAGTGCCCCATTCACCAGAGCCACTGCCCATGGCATCACGTTAAGGACATGGGGATCCCTTGGGGAAAGGTGTCCACTTCCTCTCACCCCCCGGCACTACTGCCCAAAGCCTCCCAGCCCTCGGCTGGAGGGGGCGAGGGTGGCTGAGGGGACTCCGGGGAGCGGACCTGGATTCCCGCTGGGTTGGGAGGTAGAACAGTTCTCGCGGGGGGACTGAGAGGAGTGGGGGCAGGAGTTCATTCCACAATGGTGGGAGAGGGGATGGAAGTCACTAGAGAAGAGACAAGATTTCGTCTCGGGGGTTGGGCGGGGGAATCCGTCCCTCAGATGTGGGGAGGAAATGTTGCTGGCTCCCGGTGCCGTTAATACCCTTCGTTCTCATGGGTGTCGGAGTCTCTGATTGATCCTTGTTCCCTTGCAACAGGGGGAAATTACAAACAAAATCATGGGACAGCTATTTAATATCAGGCTCATGGGCAAGCTGCCCGACGCCCTGAAGGGGCTGTGCTCCGTGGGGCAGGATTGAAGGCCCCCCCCCCTCGCATGACCAGCTCGGACCCCCTGCCGCAGGTACTGCTCTGTCTCACTGTGCCTGGGGGGAAGGGCTGGGGGGAGTGGCCATAGAGCCCCCCGCAGCACTGAGAGAAACCAAGGCTGAGCACCTCGCTCTGGACACCCTGCCCCACCCCGACCCCTGGGGCTGGGCCCAGGCCAGATACTGGTTGGGAAGAATCAGGCTGTGGGGCTGGCCCAGAAGTGAGAGCATCCGCAGAGCCAGGGGTTGTGCTCAATAGCCATTGCAGTCTGGGAGGGGTGGCCTGACATGGGGCCCCTCCCCCATCATCACTGCTCAGACCTTCCCATGGCCCCTGTCACCTCTGATGCAGCGAATGTCCGACCATCCCCCATCTGGGGCCCAATCCACCCACCTGGTATCTGAGCCCTTCCCAGCCAGGAATGAAACTCCCCCCGAACACCCTGGGGCAGGGGAGGAGCCTCCCCATCTGGCAGGTGGGAACTGAGACGCAGAGGAAGGGCTGTGGGCCTGGTCACACAATCCTGGGTGTAGATCTGGGAAGTGGACTGGGTCCCGGCCTAGAGCCTTTCCCCCAGGGGCACCTTCACTTCTGCCCTTTATTCTCCCCTCCGGCCAGGGGGTCTGTGCATGTGAAATGAACAGGGAGGGTGATGGGGTCCTGGCACACAGCCTGGATGGGAGCTCCCCTTGGCTTGGTCCCCAGGCTCAGAGACATCTTTGTCATCCCGCTGTCCTTCTGTTATTGCTAGGAAGGGAGTCCCCCGATAAGGGGTCTCCAGGCTCCAGTAAGTCATCCTCATTCCTGCCCGCATGTACGCCCTGCCCTGCCCTTCCCTGCCCTCCGGTTTCTCGCTGTTGACTCTGGCTGGGCTCTTGACTCCAGTGTCTAGCTATGACTTTGGCATGACCCTTCTTGGCTCCAGATTTGGGTTCTGAACCCCGGCTCAGTATTCTCCTTGCCTTTCTCTAGCCTTGCTCCAGGCCCTCCACCCACCCGCTGCACAGCATTGCCTCCTCCTCCTCCTGATCTTCCCCAACACCTTCAGTTTCAACTACATGGCTTCGACCTCTGCATGGATATGGACATTGGTTCATACTTCTGCCCACCCGGCTTCGACCTCCGGCCTGGACATTGACACTGGCTCCGGTTCTGCCTGCACATACTCAACACCTGGCAGCAGTAGACAGGCCCCATGTAGTGAGGCGGCCTGGCTCCCAGGCGCACCTGAGAGGGATAAGCCAGATCAGCTGCTTCAGTGGGCGGAGCCACCGCCACCTGTCCCCGCCCCCCGGAAGTCAAGGGGCGGGACAGGAAGTACAAAAGCCCGGGCCCAGCACTCAGTTGGAGCCCGACCGCGGGAGGAGACAGACGCTGGTGCCCGAGCTCCTGCCGAACCAAGCCTGTCCCAAGCCCGGTACCCAGAGGACGCCTGGTCGAACCTGCCCCTAGCCCGGTACCCAGAGGAGGACTGGCCGAGCCTGCCCCGAACCCGGTACCCCGAGGATGACTGGTCGAGCCTGCCCCGAACCCGGTACCCAGAGGAGGACTGGCCGAGCCTGCCCCAAGCTCGGTACCCCGAGGAGGAGTCGAGCCCACCGGTACACCCATCTCCTGAGGAGCCGATGCTGGTAGACCCCCCTGCTGAAGCCGCAACGACACAGGCACCAGTGGAGGGGGAGAGTGGAAGTGGCCCGGGGATAGCCGACCCTAGTCTGGCTGCCGCTGACCCTGAGCCTATGTCAGTGTGTTGCGGCCAGGATCCCCACTGACTCCAGCGGATCCACGCCGCTGTTAGGGCCCCGGGCTGGGACACAGTGGAGTGGGTGGGCCTGTGTCCCCCCTGCCACCCCACTCACGGGTGGCAGTCTCCCCCTCAACCCCACCGCTCAGGCTTAGGAGCCTGGACTTACCTGAACTGCTGCTCAGCCCTGCCTGAGGGTCTGAGCCCTGCCTCTTGTTGCTGCCCCGCCCTGAGCTAGGGCTTGGGCTTTACAGACTGAACTACTGCTCAGCCCTGCCTGAGGGTCTGAGCCCTGCCTTTGGTTGCTGCCCCGCCCTGAGCTAGGGCTTGGGCTTTACAGACTGAACTGCTGCTCAGCCCTGCCTGAGGGTCTGAGCCCTGCCTCTTGGTGCTGCCCCGCCCTGAGCTAGGGCTTGGGCTTTACAGACTGAACTACTGCTCAGCCCTGCCTGAGGGTCTGAGCCCTGCCTTTGGTTGCTGCCCCGCCCTGAGCTAGGGCCTGGGCTTTACAGACTGAACTGCTGCTCAGCCCTGCCTGAGGGTCTGAGCCCTGCCTTTGGTTGCTGCCCCGCCCTGAGCTAGGGCCTGGGCTTTACAGACTGAACTACTGCTCAGCCCTGCCTGAGGGTTTGAGCCATGCCTCTTGTTGCTGCCCCGCCCTGAGCTAGGGCTTGGGCTTTACAGACTGAACTACTGCTCAGCCCTGCCTGAGGGTTTGAGCCCTGCCTTTGGTTGCTGCCCCGCCCTGAGCTAGGGCCTGGGCTTTACAGACTGAACTGCTGCTCAGCCCTGCCTGAGGGTCTGAGCCCTGCCTCTTGGTGCTGCCCTGTCCTGAGCTAGGGCCTGGGCTTTACAGACTGAACTGCTGCTCAGCCCTGCCTGAGGGTCTGAGCCCTGCCTCTTGGTGCTGCCCCGCCCTGAGCTAGGGCCTGGGCTTTACAGACTGAACTACTGCTCAGCCCTGCCTGAGGGTCTGAGCCCTGCCTCTTGGTGCTGCCCCGCCCTGAGCTAGGGCCTGGGCTTTACAGACTGAACTACTGCTCAGCCCTGCCTGAGGGTTTGAGCCCTGCCTCTTGGTGCTGCCCTGTCCTGAGCTAGGGCTTGGGCTTTACAGACTGAACTGCTGCTCAGCCGTGCCTGAGGGTCTGAGCCCTGCCTCTTGGTGCTGCCCCGCCCTGAGCTAGGGCCTGGGCTTTACAGACTGAACTGCTGCTCAGCCCTGCCTGAGGGTCTGAGCCCTGCCTTTGGTTGCTGCCCCGCCCTGAGCTAGGGCCTGGGCTTTACAGACTGAACTGCTGCTCAGCCCTGCCTGAGGGTCTGAGCCCTGCCTTTGGTTGCTGCCCCGCCCTGAGCTAGGGCCTGGGCTTATAGGCTTGAACTGCTGCTCAGCCCCGCCTGAGGGTCTGAGCCCTGTGTTGGTTGCTGCCCTGCCCTGAGCTAGGGCTTGGGCTTTATAGACTGAGCTTCTACTCAAGCCCCCTGTAGTGAGGCGGCCTGGATCCCAGGCGCCCGAAGGCGAAGAGCGACCCCTCACCGGAAAAGGGGACCCGCACCCGGACCCTTACACCCCACCATTAATCAAACCCTAATCCCGCCCCATGACTCCTTAGTCCCTCCCACCTGTCACCGGAAGTCCCGCCCCATGGGGGTATTACTTCGTGGTCAAGGCGGCCACATGACTGGAAGCCAGGTGTGTCATGTGACTCCTCTAAGAACTCCTCCCACCACCCTCTACCAATCAGGATGGGTTTCCTGCCGGAAGGACCACCCCAAGAGGAGATTTGACCAATCAGGGCGAGCTCTGGGGTGTGAGGGTGACCCATCCCGACGTGTGTCTTGTGACCCCTCTAGGAACTCCTCTCACTGCCCTCAACCAATTAGGATCAGTTTTGTCCTGACAGGACCACCCCAAGAGGGGATTCTGACCAATCAGGGCGAGTTCTGGGGCAGAGGGACCCGTCCGGGAGTGGGCCGTATGACCCCATTAAGAACTCCTCCCAGGGCCCTTTGCCAATCAGAGTGCAGCACCATCACCTCATAAGTCCCAGCGCTGGACAGACGAGGCCATCTCTCACCAAGGACACATGGTTTAGAAATCGTGGGAAGGCTGCTGAGAGGAAACCTGGACTCCTTCACCACCCCCGTGAGAACTTCGGACTCTGTCTTCACCCCGAGGGTCTTTGACCATCCGCGGAGAAAGCGCTACATCAGCGACAGTGCCGAGGAGGAGGAGGGAGCGACCGAGGGGAGCCCTTTGGCCCAGCCATTGATGGATACGCCGGAACCCGAACCCAAAACCCAACTGCTTGTGAGACACCCCAATGAGCATGGTGGCCTCTCTTTGTCCACCCCCTTAGAGGTGGAATGCGACTGCGGCTCGGGGGAGTCACCGGCGCACAACGTGAACACAGGTAAAGGAATGATTAAGTCAGGGGTGAAAGTAACTTCCAGGACTTACCGGTACTGCTGGAGTCCTGAGGGGGTGTGGCCTCTCAAGATTGAAAGGTCCTGGAGCATCGGCTGTGGCTGGGAGCCCCAGGGCCTTTAAATTCCCCCCGCAGCTCTGGCAGCCGGGTTCGAGCGTGGATTTAAAGGGCCCGGAGCTCCCATGGCTGTGGGGAGCCTGAGCCTTACCCGGCTGGAGCCAGGATTTAAAGGGCCTGGAGCTCCTGCCGCTCCAGAGAGCCCTCAGCCCTTTAATTCCCTGCCCCAGCCTGGGTGCTGGAGCTGCGTGGAGGGGAATTAAAGGGCTCTGGGATCTACGCAGCCACGGGGAGCACTGAGCCCATTAAATCCCGGCCCCAGCCCAGCTGCTGGAGCTGTGTGGGGAGGAGGGGGAAGATTTAATGGGCTCTGGGTTCCCAGCAACCGCAGGAGCTCTGAGCCCTTTAATTCCCAGTCCCAGCCCAGCTGCTGGAACTGCGGGTGGGGCCGGGGGAGATTTAATGGGCTCTGGGTTCCCAGCAACCGCAGGAGCTCTGAGCCCTTTAATTCCCAGCCCCAGCCCAGCTCCTGGAGCTGCGGGGGGAATTTAAAGAGCTCTGGGCTCCCCGCAGCCGAAAGTAAGCTGGTACGGGCCAGTACAGCATAGTGACAAGAGCCAGTACGCTGTGCTGGACCGCACCGGCTTCCTCAGTGGGGATTTAAAGGGCTCAGAGCTCCGGCAGCTGCGGGGAGCCCAGAGCCCTTTAAATCCCTCCTCCCCTCCCACCGCAGCTCCGGCAGCCGGGCTGGGGCTGGGAATTAAAAAGCTCGGTATTCCCTGCAGCGGCAGGAGCTCTGGGCCCTTCAAATCCCGGCCCCAGCCCGGCAATGCTCTGGCTCCCCGCAACCGTGGCAGCTCCGCGCCCTTTAAATCCACACCCGAATCCGGCTGCCAGAGCTGCGGGGGAATTTAAAGGGCTCTGGGCTCCCTGTAGCCACGGAAGCTCTGAGCCCTTTAATTCGCAGCCCCAGCCTGGCTTCCAGAGCTGCAGGGGGTATTTAAAGGTCTCTTGGATTCCCGCAGCTGCGGGATCTCCGAGCCCTTTAAATCCTGGCCCCAGCCCAGCTGCCAGATCTGCAGGGGGAAATTAAAGGGCTCTGGGCTCCCCGCAGCCGTGGGATCTCTGAAGCAGAGATGAAAATAAGCCATTATGGTCCAGTACGGCATACCAGGAAGAGCCAATATGCCGTGCCGGACCGCACCGGCTTCCTCAGCAGGGATTTGAACGGCTCAGAGCTCTGGCGGCTGCAGGGAGCCCAGAGCCCTTTAATTTTCCCCCGCAGCTCTGGCAGCCGGGCTGGGGCCAGATTTAAAGGGCTCGGTGCTCCCCGCAGCCGTGGGAGCTCCGGGCCCTTTAAATCCACACCGGAATCCGGCTGCCGGAGCTGCGGGGGGAATCTAAAGGGCTCGGGGCTCCGCAGCGGCCTGAGCCCTGGGCCCTTTAAATCAACCCTGGGCTCAGGGGCACATTAAAGAGCCTGGGGCAAATTAAAGACCCTGGGGCTCCCATCCACAGCTGGTGTTCCAGGACCTTTAAATCTTGAGAGGCCCCGCCTCTTCCGGTTGAGGCCACGCCCCCTCAGGATTCCGGCAGTACCGGTAAGTCCTGGAAGTTACTTTCCCCCCTGCTGTGAGCCCTTTAAATCCCAGCCCCAACCCAGCTGCTGGAGCTGCGTGGAGGGGAATTTAAAGGGCTCTGGGCTCCCTACAGCTGCCGGAGCTCTGAGCCCTTTAAAGCCCTGCTGAGGCTGAGGCGTTGTTAAAGGTCTCCAAGCAGATTCCTGGCTCTTTGGCGGGCCTGGAGGAGGTGTCCTTGTAGCACTGACTAAGCATTGTCAGAAAAGTTGCCCAGGCCTATGGGGGGTGGGGGGGAACCATTTTACAAAACTGAACTTTACCAACTTTCTCACCCACACCTATGTATTCACTTCAAATACAAAACCTCACAGAACAACCCAACCAATAAGCAAAATATATTTACTGGGCTTCATCCATCCATCAGTCACTGATGCTGGTGAATTTTCCCTTTCAGCTGTCTCGTTCCCTTTTCTTCTGAGCTTGTTTTCCCTCTGCTCTAGGGATCTCTCATGTTTCCACCGTACTGTGGAGCAAACAGCATTATTATAAAACACAGGAAACCCTCTTGTAAACTTCAAAACTAAATATTCATTAGGGGTTTTTTTCTGTTTAACAAGTCACAGCTTTAAACCAAATCACCCAGTTCAGGCTGTACGACAAACAGGTTTTGAGTTTATTTCTACCACTTAAAACGTAAAACAAAAAACAACAAACAAACAACAAAAACATCAAAAACATTTTTTAAAATACATCTCAATTTGCAGAATAAAAACCAAACTGCTTTTAAAATCCATTTTAAACCACATTTTGCACAGGAAAAAACCCCTGTTGGTTTGAAACAAACCAAGTACTTTTACACCCTACACCTATGCCTTGCCCAGACCCCTCTCGCACACAAATCAGCAGCTTTAGAAACACACCAAACCAAGTTTGCCTCCATATACTTTTCAATAACACCCCTCCCCCCCACATGCTTTTAAAAACCAGTTGCAAAAAAGTTCCCTTTCACTAAGGGATCCAGTGTTGCAGGCACATGCTGGTCCTGTTCCCTCCATGTGTGTTTGAGCCTTCAGGTTAAAGAACAAGCAAAAATGTTAGTGACTATTACCACCAAATCCCTATACAAACTGTGTAATAACTAAAGGTTTTAAAAACCATATTAAGCACAACTATAGTTAAAATGGTTTTTACCTTGGCCTGGTGGTGAAGTGCAGCTTAAAGTTACTGGGTCCATGCTAAGCAGATCACGCTGCAATGAAGATAGGCACCATTATTTTCCTAAGACAGCCTGGGCAAAGAGAGGCATTATACAATGTATAGTTTCAGAGTTCAAGCCAGCCAGCCCTACCTCTGTCTGCCGTCCAGCAGCCTTTCAAGAAAGTTTCTGTTGAAAAGAACAGTCTCCAACAGACCTGAGGTTTTTAGACCATCTTAGCCCATTGTTTCCAACAGACTTCAGCATAGTAGCTAGCAGCTTAATTTAATTCCCACAGCTCTGAACTAATAGATCCTTAAGGACTTTAGGAACCCGTCCCGCAGCACCCCCTGTGGTGATCTGGGGTGGGGGGACCAAGCTGTCTGCACAACAGGGCTTTTTTTTTTCTTTTTTCTTTTTTCTTTTTCTCTGTAAGTTAAAATAAATGTTTCTGTGGGGCCTTCTTAGAGTATTGAACAGTCCCCATTTCCAAGCAGGGGGCCCTTTGCAGAGATCAATGAATGTCTTGGGGCTTGAGTTGTTTTTTTAAACACGTTTCTTTCATGCTTAAAGTTTGGGGTGGGGGTGTTTTCTAGAAAGAATGACCCAGAGCATTCGACCAACTCCAGGGCCATATTTAATCTGTCCAATAGTGTTCCACCAGCTCCTGGGGTCATATTGAAACTGTCCAATAGCATCTGTGAATTCCTGAGGTTTTATTTCATTTCATATTAATCAGAACTCACCATCCACAACCACCCACCCACATCAAATTTAACCCTATGGCACCAAGGGTAAGTAATCGCAGTCACCCTGGCTATTCAGTGAGGGGGGAGTGTGGTTTAAACCCACTCAGTTCAACAGGATAAGTCAACTCTATTGTACTCAAACACAGGTCTGAACAGCCTGTTTTGTTTTACTGTAAGCACATTTCTTAGGATTCCCCCCCCCCACCCACAACATACATTTCAGCTTTTTGCTGTAAATGGGTCACTTTTACACACAAAACCCCCAAGCGCTAGGTTCTCACACACAATTGATTTTTGATTTAAAAGACACACAGCTCCTTGAAACCAAGCCAAGATGCTTCATTAAAACTTTTAGCTCACTTAAGGGCCAAAGGCCTCCAAACAGAAACACAGAGAGTCACAAAGCCCTTTTCAATAGGGTTTGTTTTTTAAATTTACAGCTACCAAGTTTTCTATCGTGTGTTTGTCCCCTCACCTTTCTCTAGCTGAATCCTTTTAGATTTCTTACAAATAGTCTTTTCCTTAAGCACGGATCTGTAACTTTTTGTGCGGACTAGATGGCCAATATCACGCCGTGTCGTGGAAAAACGCCCCCGCGTTGTATTTGGATCAGAATCGCCCGAGGCCCCTTTATTACGAGCATGCGGGGGGGGGGGGGGCACAGCAAACTGGCGTCCCCCTGAATAGAGATTTTTCAACAGGTTTTATAGCAAAAAACCCACAATTCATGATACACACGTCCTTGTTCACATGATTGCCATAACTGGAGAAATGCTGTGCAAGTGAGTGGAGACCCTGACTGTGTTTTAAAGAAAATGAACCGGAAGGTGCCTGCAATTTTTCCACTCCAGCTGTAAGCAGGTTATTTTCTTTAAAACACAGTCAGGGGCTCCACTCAATTGCACAGCATTGATCAAGGTCCCCTCTTGCGCTGAATGTTCTTGGCTTAGGCACAGACATTGCACAGCAGAACCTCCGGCAATAACCGTGTTTCATCATCTTTCCAAACCCAGCTCAGCACATAGGCCCCAGAGCTTGTGGTTTATATCCACTAAAGTCCAAGTCACCCAGTCATGGGCCGTTGGCCTGGCAAATCTATGACACGGCCCTCGCATTCTTCACAAAGCTTTTCCCTCAGGCAGTGCTTAAGGGCAGCATAAACAGCAACACATACAATAGTCCGCGTGACTTTTTTACGCTCACAACGTGGCACTGGCTCAGTTAGTTCTATGCCAAGCCTCCTCCGAAACACCTCATGGCCATCATCCTCAGAGTCCTCTTCAACAATTTGTATCGGCGTTGAGCAAAACCAAGGTGGGCCCGGTTATCTTCGCTGCTTCATGCAACGCTGTCCAGGGTTTCCAGGCCATGTAGGAAGGCATCATTGAGCTGTTGATTTTCATAACAGAAACAGTGTAAGCAGCCCACTGCTTGTTTTTAGATTTACACGACCCCCGGGTCCTTACCCATTAAGAAGCGATCGCTTCTTAACCATTCATTAACCTGTGTGACGTCCTTTTTGTTCACCTTCTCCCTGCGTACAGTCATGAAAACCGGTCCTAAGAGCAGGCCCTTTTGGGGAAGAAGAAATGTGGGACTCTGCTACGCCTCTCTTTAGACAATCAGCTCCTGAACAAAGCAATCATTTGAAACCATTACCCTCTGCTGTGAATCCCACAATTGTTGGCTCACAGGAAATCTGCAAAGAGTTTCATCAACCTTCATCTGCAAGGATTTCCAATCTAAGGCTCGTTTGGGCAAGGGACAAATGGAAGACAGATTTCAAAACAGACGATGGACATTTTAATGGTCTGATATGCTAGTTGAGCTAACTAATGGTCCCCTGACCTTGCAGCACTTCATCAGTGATGTATTTGGGGACAGTGTCATCTATGCGGGTGACATACGTCTCTTTTTGGAGAACCCAGAGCAGCACACGCAGCACATCCGAACCTGGAGAGGTTTCGGAAGCATGGTCTCAACGCAGAATTGGAAAAGCGGAACCTCCAGCCAACTCTCCACAGAGTTTTGGGGGTACATCCTCTCCCCAGAAGATGTTACAATTGATCCAAATAAGGTGGAAGCCATTCATAAATGGGGCGAAGTTGGAAGCCCTCAAGAAGTGCAGCGCTTCCTAGACTTCCCTCGTCCTGTGAAATCGAGACGTGCTGGCTCTCAGTGATGCTTAGACGGAAAACCACGCACCCCACACAGAGGTTGGAACCATCCACTCCCAGGTTGTCCTGAGGAGCCATGATTTCTCCAGGAGCTGGGTAAAGGGCACCGGGATCAGTCTGTCAAAGGTAGGGGAGGATCGTGTGAGGAGAGGGTCTAAGAGAGGAGGAGCGTGGGCTAGGCTCTGTATTTGGGCTTGGCAGGGATCGAGAGAAGGGAGAAGGCTGTTAGGGGACAATGCAAGGTGGGAGGGGGGTCGGAGATGGGGGCAAGGCCTGAAAAGTTCAGCTGCTTTAGATCAACTGTGCCAGAGAATCACTGGTTGAAGTGACTGAAAGCTCTGAGCTGGGGCTGGCCAAAATCCTCCTCCTCAGATGGGAACATCCCAAAAGTCTGCAGAAGCTCAGCCTCTGAGGTGAACGTTGTGGCCCAAACCTCTCTCTGCTCTGTACCTCACAGGATTCCAGCCGGCTGTTCCAATCCAGGAGGAAAACTGCCATCGAAGTCTCCAAGCACCTGGGCAGTGAAGTGCCACTTAACCCCACTGTGATGCACAGACCTTGCCCTGGCTGTCTGCACAGGGCTGAATTTCACCCCTTCTGAGTGTAAGGAAATAATTGGCTGAAGGCCTTTTTCTTTCTGGATGTCTGTCTAGTGGGAAAGAACCATGGGGATTTTTAACCTGTTTCGCTCCCATGCCTGGTGCTTTAATGATGCAGAGAAGGGCTGATGCATTGGTTGATTTCCCCACCTTTTAATCTACTCTCTTTTAACAGGTATTCTAAGCCCCCCCCACCCCCGTGCATCATATGGGCATTCTTGGGGGCGCAGATTACATCAGACCTGCACCTGAATAAATAATAGGGACTGAAATATGCAGACACTAAAGTTCTGCAGCCAAATTCTCAGGAACCTTCCTCTTCAATATAGGATCAGGATTTTGTTTTGAATTGTTTTATTTTTTTAAAAAGTGCTGAGCAGATGCTACACTGTAAGAAATGGAAACAGAAGCAAAAACTGAAAGACTGTTACTAAAACCAATGAACAGCTGCAGAGAGTGGAGACCCGGCAAAGCAGACAAATGAATACTGTGAGTAAATAACCTGAAAGCAAATGAGGAAGAAAACCTCCTCTGGGTAATTGTGGCTCTTGGGACCAAAATCAGGTTCCTGGTACGTAGCCTGGCTGAGATCATCCCTTTGCCCTGGATCCCAGACCTGGGATTCAAATGTCATTCTCTGTGTGGTGTCCTTATTTTATTCCTAGGAAAGGGATCCCCAAAGGAGGTGCAAGGATCCGGGACTCTAGTGTCTGCCAGAAGCTTCAGCCACCTTCACAGGTAGAAGTAACTGGCTTTCCTACAATGCCACTAGTGTTCTTCTTGATCTCCAGATCTGCTCCCTCCAGCAGGACAGAGACACCCCTTAACTCCCCGAGTCCTGATTTCCTGCCATTCAAGGGGCTGAGGGTTTGCATTGCCTCCACCCCAACCATCCGAGACTTTTCCTATGGGAATCTCCCTAGAGCAGGGAAGAAATCTGTTCTTCCATTAGAACCAGTCTGCTCAGTAAATCCACCCACATTGACCTCATCTCAGCTGCTTTGTTTATCCGAGATTAGTGGTATCTTTGGAAAACCCTTAGGGTGTCGGGGTGTGAGGTGGGGCAGGGGATGCAGGAGCTCCAGCAGATTCCCCTGAAGAACACCACCCTGTCTTTCTCTGCTCAGGTTAGAGCTCGCCGTCCATTGCGGAGGTGAAGACCGGATGGGAGCTGCTGGATTGACCTTGATGTGCCATGTCCTTGTGTGGATGAAGGACCTACATCTCAGGGGTGGCCAGCAGCAGATGTAACACCTGTGTCCAGGAATGGGCTAAATAACCTACATTGAGAGGTAAGTAAAATCATGGCTACATGTAGACATCACGGGAATTGGTGGGGATTGACCCAGGGTCCTTCAGCACAAGCCCCTCTCATTCACTGTCAACAAATCCAGCTCCACCCACTAGACCACACCGCATTCCAGAGCCCCAGATCCCAGGAGCCCTGATTCTCAGACCCAGGGCTCACATCACAAGGCCAAACCTCCTCCTGTTATGGGCGCTGCAGAAGGGAGGATTGGCAAAAAAACCCTCTACATTCCCCCTGTCAGAGACTGCGGCCACGGGTGACAAGTGAATGAGCTGAGATCTCCCCTGTGGGAATCCGAGGGGCTGCACATTTGGGGTTTCACATGGATGGCCTCTGGCAGCCATTGACAGAGTGTTCCTGGGAGGAGATTTTCCGTCTCTCATAAAGGGTTTCTATTCCCCCAGGTCTCAGCCGCTCAGCAGAATGCGGGAGAGCCGAGTGCTGATGGGCTAGAGGGTCCCAGGAGTCGCTGTGCAGCAGTGGCAGGGTCTGCAGTCACCATGGGCCACACCCTGCGCTCCAGACAACCCAGGCTGGTTCCCTGGATTGCAAAGGGGACTCTGGCTTGGGGAATTGGTGCTGGTGCCTGTGTCCACAGCTGGGATGTTTTCCTGAGGCTACTCCATGGTCCAAGAAGCGCCATGCAAGCAAGAGGAGAATGGACATTAGAGAGCAAGGCCGGGACCTCTGCGGGGCTGCTGCAGTCAAACATCCACAGCCAGAAGAGAGACGATGGGAAACGCACTTCGCTGGCTGGCCACAGCCGCAGCAGCTGTCTCAGAAAGCTCTGCTCATGCTCCAGCCAGCAGAGGCAGGACGAAGAGCCACACAGGGAGAGCCTGGGTTGCAATTAGCAAGCTGCAGTTTTTTCAGTGGATTATGCTGCCCTGACCGTCTATTTCCTGCAATGTGCACATCCAGCCTCCCTGGCTGACCTCAATGGGAGTTAGGTTCTCCGTGCCCACAGGACAGGGCTGGCCTTACCATGAGGCGAACTGAGGCGGCTGCCACAGGTGCCAAACTGTGGCAGGGCACCACTAGGATCCAGAGCGTAGAAAATTGTGTCTGGTGCTGGTGCATATGTTTTCTCTCTGCTGGAGATGCACAGAGCTGGTGGAGTGCTGTGCTGGAGGAAGGGGGAACAAGAGACATAACAGGCAGACAGGAGAAAAGGGGAGAGGGAATAACAGAAAGCAACAGGAGCTGCAGGGAGGGAGAGGAGGAGGAGCCTCTTATGTACCTCTCGAGCACCCCCAGGAGTCTGGACAGATAAACACCAGCTTGTCAGGGAGCTTCCTATTTCCTGCTGCTTCCCTGAACCCGCTTGAGGAGAACAGGCAGTCAGTCAACTGAAGTAGTAGGAGCCAGTTAGGCCCTTAAGATGCTGATATCTTCCCTCATTCAGACCCTGCTACCAGCCTGCTTATTTGTCCCCTGCCACTCTAGCTGGCACAGAACAGCAGTCATGAGTGAAAGAAGAAAACGCCCCTCTGAGGCAGCATTCAGAAAAGGAAAGACAGCAAAGGAAGCTTTTCTGTCTAAGCAGGAAGGAGCTCTCCTGAGATACACATGGTTCACGTTGAGCCTTCCGGCCCCAGTGAGGATGTGAGTGGTGAGGAGATGCCTGATCTTCCAGGTAGTCAGAGTGCAGGAGACCTGGCAGCTACTGCAGCATCCATATCTCCATCTCAAATGGATGTAACCATGCACATTCCTGAAGAAAAGTGTAGATTAGAGAAGAGTGTGGTGGAGGCACAAGATACAGCTGCTGCTGAGTTTAGTTCCTTAAATCTAGATGATCCAGGACTGTGGACCCACTTGAGCAGTAGCCTTGTACTGCCTGGGCCACAGCAAGTGAAAAACTTCATGTTCCCCAAAGAAAATGAAAATAGAAGTTTCCATCCAACACATTCCTGGTGTGAAATCCCCAATGGTGACAAAGCGGAGAGGCCATGGCTTATGTACTGTGATAGACCCAGGGCAGTTGGGTACAGCAGAATAGCAGAAGGCAGATATACTGGCCACTGGATTAACAGTTTTCTGTTCCCTGACTGACCAGAGCAGGGGCTGCTCCAGGCTAATGAGAACACCTGTCTCTAATTAACCTGTAACGAGTCAGGTGAGGCCATTAAGTAATGTGACCACCTGACTCTAATTAAGGCCCTGCTGATACTATAAAAAGGGCTCATTCCAGTCAGGCAGAGGAGAGCCAGGGATCCAGAGGAGAGGAAGTGCAGCTGAAGGGCTCGTTACTGAAGACACCCTCAAACCATCGTTAAAGGAGCCCTAAGGTAAGGGTGAAGAAGGGAGAAGTAGGAGACCTGTGGGGAAGTGGCCCAGGGAAATGTAGCAACTCTGGCAGTGAAAGGTTGGCTGCCAACAATTGCTACCATTAGGGTCCCTGGGCCGGAACCCAGAGTAGAGGGCGGGTTCCCCCCAACCCACCACTACAGGAACAGCTCCTGGAAGGGGAAGTCAGGTCCCTGTCAGGACAGGAGGCTGAACAGAGACTGTGGGAGTTCTCTCACCAACCTCTTTGCAGCCTATGATGAAAAGGGCTCAGTAGACTGTAACTGCTGCAAAACGTCTGTTAGGCCTGGTCTACACTAGGACTTTAATTCGAATTTAGCAGCGTTAATTCGAACTAACCGCTCAACCGTCCACACCAGGAAGCCATTTAATTCGAACTAGAGGGCTCTTTAGTTCGAATATGGTACTCCACCCCGACAGGTGGAGTAACGCTAAATTCGACATGGCTAGCTCGAATTAGGCTAGGTGTGGATGCAAATCGAACTTAGTAGCTCCGGGAGCTATCCCACAGTGCACCACTCTGTTGACGCTCTGGACAGCAGTCCGAGCTTGGATTCTCTGACCAGCCACACAGGAAATGACCCGGGAAAATTTGAATTCATTTTCCTGTCTGGGCACTTTGAATCTGACGTCCTGGCTGGACATCGGGGCGAGCTCAGCAGCACCTGGAACGATGCAGAGCTCTCCAGCAGAGGAGTTCATGTTATCCGTGAATAGAAAGAGGGACCCAGCATAGACTGACTGGGAACTCTTCGATCTGATCGGTGTGTGGGGCGAGGAGTCTGTGCTTTCGGAGCTGTGCTCCAAAACAGGGAATGCGAAGACCTACGAGAAGGTCTCCAAAGCCATGAGAGACAGAGGATACAGGCGGGATGCAACGCAGCGCCGCGTGAAAATCAAGGACCCCAGACAAGGCTACCAAAAAATCAAAGCGGCAAACGGACGCTACGGAGCCTGCCACCACTGCCCCACCAGTGACCGTTGACTCTGACGATGGGACAGTGTCGACGGCCAGTTCCTCGGTGATGTTCGCGGACGGGGAAGATGAGGAAAGGTTTGTGGAGGACGAGGCAGGCGAGAGCGCTTACAACGCTGGTTTCCCCGACAGCCAGGATCTATTCATCACCGTCACGGAGATCCCCCAACAACCCTCCCCGGCCATTAACCCGGACCCTGAATCAGGGGAAGGAGCAGTCGGTAAGTGCTTTAACCATGTTAACTTTTATTCTTAATATAACAGGAATCTTAACTGTGTGAAAAGGAGGTCTCTCTAGATATGGGGATAGAACAGAAATCATCCTTGGAGATCTCCACGAAGCTCTCCTTGCGTTAATCGAAAAGCATCAGCAGGAGGTTCCTGGGGAGAGCTGCCTTATTGGGTGCTCCGTGGTAGCACAGTTTTCCGCGCAAGGCTTTCATGAGGTACTCAGGGAGCACTGCCTCCCCGAGCACGGCTGCATCGGGCCCTGGTTCGTGCTAGCTTTCACGCAGCATGCGCTCTCTATCTCCTTCAGTGACCCTCCTCAGGGTGATCTCGCTCGGAGACTCCTGCATCTAATTAGGGTAATTACTGTAATTTTACACCTGGTCCAAAGTATTTTTAAAAAATCTTCGGACAGACGGCATAGCACAGACTCAGCACGCAGCTGCGTGACGAGCGTAACGGAAAGCCAAAGAATATAATGGACGCTCATGGAGGGAGGGGGGAATGAGGACGCAAGGTATCCCACAGTTCCTGCTGTCTCCGAAAAGTATCTGCATTCTTGGATGAGCTCCAAATGCTTCTACGGTCAAACACAGTGTCTGCGGTGGGTGAGGGCATAGTTCGGCAATTTGCGCACACACCCCACCCACCACCAGAAGTGAAAACAATCCTCTGTTGACTCTTTTACATGTCACCCTATCTTTACTGAATGCTGCAGATAGACGCGATGGTGCAGCACTCAACACCAACATCCTTGCTCCCCCCCACACTATGGATGGCTGATGGTACAAAAAGATGGGTATCCGTCCTCATCATCAGCCTATTGGCACATGGGGCAGTGCAAAAGGGTTGGTAACCATGCCGACTAGCATCAGTAAGGTCGATCAAGGGCGCCTGTCCCTAATTTTTGATGGCAGATGGTGCAATATGGCTGGTAACCGTCCTCATCATTGCAACAGGGGGCTGAGCTCCATCAGCCCCCACCCTTCATTGTGAATAAAAGATTCAATTGCCCCTGGACTAGCAGAGGGATGATGGGCTCCTTCATCCACACTCCTTAATGTCCTGCCTGGACTATCATTGCAGCTGGAGGCTTCCTTCCACTCATTTCTCACAAACAAGTCACTGTGTCTTATTCCTGCATTCTTTATTACTTCATCACAGAAGTGGTGGGACAATGGTATGGTAGCCCAGGAAGGCTGGGGTAAGAACGGAATGAACAGGTGTTGTTGTTGCAGGAGCACCCCCTGTGAATAGCATACAGCTCATAATTTATGCAGGATCGGACACAGAGCAGCTGTGCTCTCTGGTTCTATGATACAGTGGTTCTCTAGTACACTTGCCCATAATCTAGGCAGGACTGATTCTATTTTTAGATACCAAAAAGGAGGGATTGACTCAGGGTGTCATTCCCAATTTTTGCTTTTGCGCCCCTGGCTGCTCGGCCAGGGGCACTTATGACAGCAGCAAATACTGCAGTGCAAAAGGACAGGTAACCATGCCTATCTTATTACCATCTTATTACCAATTTATGGTATGGTAGATGGTACAATATGGCTGGTACCCATCTCTGCTGTCATGCAAAAGCAAAAGCATGCTGCTGTGTAGCGCTGCTGGCCCGCCTCTGTCAGCGGCATCTAGTACACATACGGTGACATACACAAAAGGCAAAACAGTGTCCATGGTTGCCATGCTATGGCGTATGCCAGGGCAATTCTGGGAAAACGGGCTTGAAATGATTGTCTGCCGTTGCTTTCCCGGAGGAAGGAATGACTGGCGACATTTACCCAGAATCCACCGCGAAAATGATTTGTGCCCCAGCAGGCACAGGGGTCTCAACCCAGAATTCACAGAGACAGCCTAGACTCAGTTAATTGTTCGCAAAAATGTATCTTTGCAAGGAATTCACTCCGTTTCCCATCTCACAGCTTCCACTGTCTCCAGACCTGCCACAGCATCCCCCTCGCAGAGGCTGGCAAAGATTAGGCGGCGAAAGAAAAAGACAAGGGACAAGATGTTCGAGGAACGTATGGGCTGCTACCTAGCAGAGGCGGACCAGCAGAGCCAGTGGAGGGAGACCGTCTCTCTGTGCCAGCGCTCACACAGCGAACGGGAGGAGAGGTGGCGTGAGGAAGACAAGCAGGCGACTGAAACGCTGCTTGGACTAGTGAGGGAGCAAACGGACACGCTCAGGCGCCTTGTGGATGTTCTGCAGGACCGCAGGAGGACAGAGACACCCTGCAGTGTATCTGCAAACCGCACTCCCCTGCCACAAAGTCCCATACCCCCCTCACCGAAAATAATCAGGAGGAGGGGCGGCCGGGGACGTGAATACTGTCACTGCACCACAGCACAGTGCTCAAGTACCCAAAAGCTCTCATACCCTACATTTGCCGAAGTCCTTCACTTCCAGACTCACAGTAGTCCCAATCCCAGTCCCATCCCCTAACTGTCTACTTAATTAATAGAAATGCTTTGCTGTTAATTACTGTTTCCGTTATGTTTTTTTCAAAGAAGACTGTGTTTGAATGGGGGCGTGGTGATGGGGGTGGTTACGTTCATAGGACAGTCACCTTTCCCAGGGTACAGACACGGGGGCAGGATCAGCAGCGGGTCACACACACGGTGCAGTCAGTAGGCTCCCTGGTCGTTTTTTGAGGTGGTTTCCAGGATCTGTGTGGGCGGGGGAGATGTGACTTTGCAGCGGGGAGGGCGGTTCCAGATCTTATACAGCGGTCCTTGTCCTGGACCACTGAGTCACGCAGCTGAGGAATCTGTATCCGTCCTCCTCCACCACAAGGTCACATATCCGCCCGCACACAGAATTCCATAAAGAGGGATGGCAGGCTCCGTTGAAAGAAGCATTCCGGCACTGCGGACCGCTCTAGGAGCAGGAGCCTGTCATTCCTTGAGTTTAGAGGCGGTCTTTACATCACCGCACACCCTACCCAGCACAGCCTGCCTCCCAGTTTCAACCCTTTAACGCAAAGTCATGAATAAAGAAACCTTTCTTCAGTAACAATGGGACATGTATTTTATTTTTACACGTGTGTTGGAAGTGGGGGAACGGGGTGAACGGGGTATGTAACCGAAGAGGAGAGTCAACAGTCAGTGGGTAAAGAAACAGGGGCAGATTCAGCTTCTCTGTAAAGAAACTGAACAGTCACAGGTCACGCTGCTCGCTGGTATTTGAAGAGTTCCTTGTCGCTGTCCCAGGCGCCTGTATAGGGCTTCATGAGCAAGTGCATTAGCGGGCAGGCTGGGTCCCCGAGGATGACTTTAGGAATCTGCTCATCCCCAACAGTTATTTCGTGGTCCGGGAAGAAACTACCTTCCTGCAGGCGTCTGAGCAGCCCACAGTTCCTGAAAACACACGCATCATGAACCTTGCCCGGCCACCCGACGTTGATGTTTGCAAAACGTCCCCTATGGTCCCCCAGTGCTTGCAGCACCATTGAAAAGTAGCCCAATTTCTCATCAGCTGACTGTGGAAGAGGTGGACGATAAAGTGCGAGGAGGAGAAAACGGCGATGATCGCAGCGGGCTCCATGCTTGCAGTGCTGTGGCGTCCGCGCTGTCACTGACCAGAAAAGTGCACTAACAGATTGCCCGCAGGCGCTTTCAAGGAGGGAGGGAGGGAGGTTGTGATTGACGGTTCAATGACGACACTTACCCAAAACCACCCTCGACACATTTCTCCCCCCAGCAGGCATTGGGGGCTCTACCCAGCATTCCAATGGGCAGCGGGGACTGCTGGAACTGTGGGATAGCTTCCCACAGTGCACCGCTTCCAAAGTCGACGCTGGCCCCGTGAATGTGGACTCAGAAATTCGAATTAGTGTATTTAGTATGGATACACAAATTCGACTTCATAAGGTCGAATCCACAAATTCGAACTAAGTTGATTCGAAATAGTCTTGTAGTGTAGACAAGGCCTTTAAACCATGGTTGAGATTTTAAAACCAAAAAAAAGGGAGTTGGACACCCAGTATTCATTGCTTTTAATAGGAACTGGATGTCCAGATTTCCTGGGCAGCTTTGAAATCTCAGCTCGTGTATATAGGACTGTTCCAGACGGGCTACTCGATGGAATGGCCCTTTTCTTTCCTTTCGGCTGCTCCGAGCAGCACAGTGTCAATGCTGTACTGCAGGAGGTGCCCTGGCATAATTCACACGGAGTCTTTCCCTGGGAAAGAGAGTGATCCTTGTGCAGTTGACAACATGATTCACCTGATAAGCGGGTCAGACTCTCAGCTAGTATGAATTAGACTCCAGTCGAGCGACAGCTGATTCACACTAGCGGGGGATCTGGCTCCATTGACTATGGCTGATTTGACATTTACACCTCGGTCTCCGCAGCCCCAAGAACAGAAGTCAGGGAGGGGAAGTGACCGGAGCTGTTCTCTGCTGCAAATCACTGTGGGAAACCACTCAGGAAGTGTGACATAAAGAACTTTGGAAATAGAAATGAACAGCTTCTGAATGTAACGCCTCTGCAACTCCTTGAAAGCACCCACCTCCCACTGCAACAGCTTTGCTGCTGCTCAGTGAAATTTCCCACTAAACTGCCCTGCTTCTCCCCCTAAGTCCACCGCCTGCAGCCCCATCACCTCTTCTGCCCTTTCCATCGCCTCCTCAAGCCCTCGCCTCCTCCCTGCCCAGGATCTGGCCAACTTCTGCAAAGAGAAAATGGGCTTAATCCCACTTTACTTCTCATCTTCTTCCAAAAGCACCAGGAGGCACCACTGTGTTAAATGCTGCATAGACCCCAGCTGAGATCAGGGCCCCGTTGTGCCGGGCGCTGCACCAGACACACAGCGAGAGACAGTCCCTGCCCCAGCTGAGATCAGGGCCCCGTTGTGCCGGGCGCTGCACAGACACACAGGGGGAGAGAATTTCAGCGGCATTTCGACGGATGCTCGACTGCTGCCACGGTCCTTCGTCTGGCGCCCGCCAGATGAGAAAGGTTGGGGACCACTGAGCTATGCGCATTTAGAGAGCTCCACCACCTGGTGATTCAGTGCACTGACATGGCCAAATACAGATTCCCATAAAGAAGTTACAAAGGGAAAAATCCTGCAAGTTCATGCAGCCCTTCACCCCGGGGGGGTGGGGGGGGGAGGAATGCAGGTTACCCACTTGTGTAGCTTTACTAGGGATTCATCTTGCCCTGATCCTGCAAAGACTTAAGCATCTGCCTAACTATAAACATGAGCAGACCCAATGAACTTCAATGGCATGAATCATGAGCTGAAAGTTATACATGGGCATCTCTGCATTTCACCCCCATCGCCTTTTAGTTGACCCCCCCAGACTAATCAGGGCCCAGATTTTCTAGAGATATTAGTCACTTCAGGGGCTGAGTTTTGCAGGGCTCCAACTTCAGAGGCCTTAAAGGGGCTGATTTTCCAGGGGTGGGGTGATCAGCACTTTCTGACACTCAGGCCCATTTGTGGGGTCTCAAATGGGATTCCCCAAATCACCAGTCTCTTTGGAAAACCTCAGCGTGTGGTGCAGTTATGTCAGATTGCTGAACGCTGCAGCCCTGGCACTGCAGCAGAGACACATCACAGCCAGCAAATAGCAGCATGGGCTTGTGAGCAGGTATTTAGGGCCAGCTCAAAGCCCATTCAAGCCAACAGGCCTCGTTCCATTGACTCCAGTGGACTGTGGATCAGGCCTCCAGTTGGGGAATACAGGGTGAGGACCGTCTAAAGGATTTATTGGCATACGTTTGGGTTTGTCAAGCCCCTACACACGCACGCACGCGCACACACACACACACACACACACACACACACACACACACACACACACACACACACAATCCCGATTCCCACAAGTGTCACAAGGCCTATTTGGGTCCCCACAGAAAATGCTGAGTACCAGCCCTCTGAAAATTAGATCCTTTTAAGGCATCTCAAGCTGAATGTCCAAATCTCTACTCACTGGGGCAAATCTGGGGCTAGAGCCACCTTAAAAGCCATGTCCGGCCTCACTCTGTGACTAAAAGAGCTTGGGAGAATTGGCTGCTACTGGGAATCCGGGGAGCAGAGACCTTAATCAAGTGGAGGGTCTCATCAGGGACTGGTAGCATTGTATTACCTGTGAGACCACAAAACAGCTACAACCGTGTGTGATAATGAACCGAGGCCGTGTTGTTTGTGGCAATGATCAAACAAAACTCTCTGATATTGATGGATACAGTAGCAAACAGTCCTGATTTTTCCCACAGTGTTGCTGTTGGGGCAGAGGCATATTGACTCAGCTTCCAGGCCTGTGAATTATCAGATTTTTCTATGGTTTGAACAGCTATTAACTCTCATCATATTTGGTGATTTTTCACAAGTCCCAGCTCCTGGAGTCAGGGGATCATGGGAGAATCTCAGCTTTCATTTTAAAGAGAAGAGTAAGTTTCTAGCCCTTGTGATTGGGGGAAGGCAGCTTGAAGCATACAACAGAGGATGAGCGCTGCATGCAGGTAAAATTCCACTTGTACTTACACTCAGACACAACCGATTGGAGGCTGGACTGTTACCAGGGTGCTGAGCACGGTATAAATACCTAGACAGGTGAGCAGGGACACCAGATATAGCCTGCGGCTGGAATAACTTCTCTGTGCATCAGGGACCCCAGGGCTTGAGCCCTCATCCCCAGGCACTGCACAATTAGCACCTTCCAACCTGCCACCCAGTGACCTGCTAACACAGTGGTTCTCAATCTTTTGTACTGGTGACCCCCTTCACATAGCAAACCTCTGAGTGCGACCCGCCCCCCTTATAAATTAAAAACACTTGTTTATATATTTAACACCATTCTAAATGCTGGAGGCAAAGTGGGGTTTGGGGTGGAGGCTGACAGCTTGCGACCCCCAGTAATAACCTCATGACCCACTGAGGAGTCCCAACCCCCAGTTTGAGAACCCCTGTGCTAACAGTTGTCAGAATAGGAGCTGAACTCTGACAGAGGACTCCAGTCCTGGCCTCTGATTGGTGGAATGCTGGAGGTCCTGATTGGTTTATAGCTTCTATTTAAACCCAGCATGCAAAAAGGAAATCGTCTGTACAACTGGGTTCTTCCCGCTCAGGACTGGTTCCCCTGCACCACCTGCTCCTACTGCCTGCAGCTGATCTCCTGGTAACCTGCTCTGGGTGTCCCTAGCCTCTGCCAGAAGCTGGGAATGGGCAACAGGGGATGGATCACTGATGATTCCCTGTTCTGTTCATTCCCTCTGGGACACCTGCCATTGGCCACTGTCGGAAGACAGGATCCTGGACTAGATGGACCTTTGGTTTCACCCAGTATGGCCGTTCTCATGTTCCTGTGACCTCGCCTGCCTCCTTACTTCCCTTTCCAAGCTGAGACCAGAACCCAGAAATCCTGGCCCTCTATTTCCCCCTGCTCTAAGCACTTGTCCCCCATCACTTAGCAGAAACCGAAAATAGAACCCAGGAGTCCTGACTTTTATCTGTCATTTTATTGCCCAGTTTGGGTGAGTTCCTTCTGTAACTCTTCGCAGTCAGCTTTGGATTTAGCTCTCTTGAGTAATTAAGTATTTTCGGCAAAGCAGTAAAAGATATTATTGGTCCAATAAAAGCTATCACTTCCCGCCCTTGTCTCTCTAATATCCTGGGACCAACAAGGCTACAACAACACTGCATATAATGAATGATGTTAACAGTGCTGGCGCCACCATCTGGCCATTTCATGGCACTGGCTGATTATAGCACTTCCAAACAGTTTGCTGAACAGTGTAACTTATCCACACACCAGCTGTGGGAGAAGGGAGGGGGGCACAGCTGGGATGCAGCTAAGTAGGTGGTGTACGTTAAAGAGTTAGAACCTGATTCTGATCTCACATCAGTTTTACACTGCAGTGGGGTCACTCTGGACTTACATCAGGGTCACTGAGATCAGGATCCAGCCCTAACTCTGTTGAACTGAACAGTCGCCCTCTGAGCGGCAAAGAATGTGAGACAGAGAAGGCCTTATGGCTGTGGGGAAATTCCAAAAAGTGTGACCCAGAAAAGGCTCCAAAACCAGAAGGAATTAAAAAAAAACATTTTTTTTAAATTTCCTGGCTTTTAACCCAGTCTCATGATTTTGGGGAGACCTAGCTTGTGATTTTTGAAGGCTTGGGGCTGGTTTGTACCCAAACAATCTCAAACCAAAAGCCATCTCCCAGTTTTAAACAGGAAATCTGAACAGCCAATGCAAAGGAGCGAGAGAATGCACATTCAACCGTGTGTAGTCAACCCCTAGCAAAATGTGGCCCTGGTCTGTGACTTGGGCTCTTAGGTGATACCACAGCACAAATAATGAACAATAATAATGTGTCAGTACAGCACCCAACATCTCCTAATCCATGACAGGGGTCTCCAGGTACTACCACAGTCTCTAGGATAAGATTGCAGCCTGGTTCTACGTGTGTCACTCTGAAGCCTGGAACATCTCTTGAGTCAGTGAGAAGCAATTGAAACAGCAACAAGCCTGGCTGAGAGCTGCTTTTGTTCTGAATATCAGCAGGTTGGATCATCCCTGGGATTCACGTTTTGTTACTGTCCAGTTTTCAAGTTCTCAGCCATTTGGGGTTTACGAAGGATACCCTTGTGGGGTACAGCTACGGTCTATGCCATGCCAAGAGTCCTGGACGGTTGTACTATCAGAGGTAACTCAATCAGTCTCCACCCTTACTCTGCAGAGCAGGGCTCGGCAACCTTTCAGAAGCGGTGTGCCGAGTCTGCATTTATTCACTCTAATTTAAGGTTTCGCCTGCCAGTAATACATTTCAACCTTTTTAGAAGGTCTCTTTCTATAAGTCTATAACAGGGGTAGGCAACCTATGGCACGCGTGCCGAAGGTGGCCCACGAACTGATTTTCAGTGGCACTCACACTGCCTGGGTCCTGGCCACCAGGCCGGGGACTCTGCATTTTAATTTAATTTTAAATGAAGCTTCTTAAACATTTTAAAAACCGTATTTACTTTACCTATAACAATAATTTAGTTATATATTATAGACTTAGAGGAAGAGACCTTCTAAAAATGTTAAAATGTATTACTGGCACGTGAAACCTTAAATTAGCGTGAATAAATGAAGACTCAGCACAGCACTTCTGAAAGGTTGCCAACCCCTGGTCTATAATATATAACTAAACTATTGGTGTATTTAAAGTAAATAAGGTTTTTAAAATGTTTAAGAAGCTTCATTTAAGACTGGTGGCCAGGACTGAGGAAGTGTGAGTGCCACTGAAAATCAGCTCGCGTGCCGCCTTCGGCACCCGTGCCATAGGTTGCCTACCCCTGCTGCAGAGAATTTGCACACAAGAATTTCCTTGCTGGTATGAGGCGGACTGAGGGGTGTTGGGACAATTTGTACAGTGGGGAGGCCGAGAGCCATTGAACCAAACTGTAAACCCCGCATATGATGCAAACCACTTCAAGCCAGAGGGTGTGGCAGCTCCCCCAGCACCCCTAGTTCCAGCACCTGTGGGCAGACTGTACAGAGGGTGGACATCTCCGCCACAGCACAGGCTTTCAGCGACTGGAATTAACTAACACAACAGCTCCCTCTAATAGTTTCTGCTGCCTCTGGATCAAACCTCAAGCAGTGTGTCACCCAGTCAGGGGCGGGTCTTATCTCTGACAGCACCCAGGGGCCTGTCTTGCGTTCATGCCTTGGCAACACGTGCCTAGCAGGCCATGCCATCTCAATGCACTGCTCTTTGTATAACTAACCACTAGCTGTCGCTGCAGGTGCACGTACTGTACTAACCCTTAGCCACACCTCTAGCTCTGCTTGTGTGAGCAGCTGTGCATTCATAGGAAGTACATCCTGGGTGTGTTTACATCCCACTTCTGTACAGAGAGGGGAAGGTGAGAGTCTCCACCGGTAGAGTAAGGAGGAGTATATTTATCCCTGCGCCTCTGGGATGCAGAGAGCAGAAGGGGACAATCTCCCACCGCTGGCTGGGTGGCTGTGTGGATTTCACTGGCTGATCTGGGTGGATTCCCTGACCCAAGGACCGGACCTTAATGCCAAGGAAAATGATACTGAAGAAAGGAAGGAAGCAGGATCTGCAGCCAAAGCATCTGCCCCCCTGCACATGGTGCGTGAGTGGGATGGAGAGAAGGGAGCGCAGACAAAATGGAGTGGGGCTCGGGCTTCTGCTCTGGCCCCTGGCCCCAGCAAGTCTAAGCCAGCCCTGGGCACACCATTAAAACTGGGTCTTGACCCACTTTGGGGACCCAACCCGCAGTTTGAGAACCGCTGTGCTAGACTGAACTAGACGAGCTGTTGAGGTCCCTTCCTGGCCTACATTTCTATGATCTGATTCAATGAGTCTATTATTACCCCAGTCACAGACCAGCCCCCACTGTTCTGGGCGATGTACGAACACAGAACAAGAAGAACGTCTCTGCCCCAGAGAGCTGCCAATTGGAGTAGAAGAGATGGACACAGACAGACGGGGGAGAACCAGGAAACAATGAGGTCGTACTGTACTGGCCTGAGAGGTTTGCCCCTCAAGACTCACAGACGTTGCATTCTGGGAACAAAGCACCACATGCGAGAGTGAACCACTGCAAAAATAAAATGCAGCCAAGGCGACATCGGTTTGTGCAGCCGCGTGTCTGTTCCCATTGGGACGGATGCTCTGCAGACAGACAGCAGCTATTAAACAAGGGGCTGTGGCAATGCCAGACTTGGCCCCTGGTAACCCAGCCCCACTGCAGGGAGAGCAGCATGGACAGACTGGTCCTTCCCTGGGTGATCACGTATCCGGACGTCTGCCAGTCCCCACACAGCCAGACCTAGCTCACCCCTGGCTGCCCCTCTAGAGAGCCCAATGCTCCATGGTTCTGGGCAGCTGCTGGGTGATGGGAGAGTGGCACAGCTAGAGCTCGAGTGTGGCTTTATCTCCGTGCACTGAGCCTGCTTATGGGGTTTGATTTGCATCTGTTTTTCCAGAGCAACCCTGTGCCTGAAAGCGTAAATGTGTTTGTGCTGCTGAACTACCGTAGGAGAAACCGTAGAGGATTCTGATCTACATCCCAACCACATCCTCTCTCTGCGTCATTTAAACTGTTAGAGTCACTTTCAGTATTTAACTGCACAACTTCATGTCAGGTCTTTAACCCCAAGTTTCTTCTGCTTCTTCATTCACCTTCCTTTGCTAAACACCTTGTGGCTAAATCCTTTAATTCCACGCAAATGCCTTTATTCCCCTTTTTTCCAGAGTAATTTTTACCATACTTTCCCCCTACTGTCCTTGCTCTTAAAAACAATTCAATAGTTCTTAGCTCAAAACTTTCCAGAATAACGTCCCCAGGCAGGAACCAGATGTGAAAGAATTTAGTCCAAAAGACTAAGAATCAGAAACTTAGAATCAAGTGGGTTTATGATAGAAATACATCGGCAGCTATAATTATTTCTGTGCGCAGTGCTCCTGATATAACTCATTGTTATGGTGACTTCATTTTTGGAGTTATAGATGAGGACACTTTTCTGTTCTGTCCTGTACAGGTTTTTATAACCTGCTTATCACTTTAGTGGGCCATCAACACATAGCTGCTAAACAGAATAAAGTATTTGATTTTGCTGGCACCCAAACAAAACGCGAGAACTGAGTTTTTCTCCGACAAAGGAGTTCTTGTGGCACCTTAGAGATTGCGTGAAAGGGGTCACCAGTACAAAAGTTTGAGAACCACTGCCTTAGAGACTAAAATTTATTTGGGCATAAGCTTTCGTGGGCTAAAAACCCACTTCATCAGATGCATGGAGTGGAAAATATAGTAGGAAGATCTATATAACAGTACATGAAAAGATGGGGGTTGCATTACAAATTAAAACATGTTTTCTTGTACTTTGTATATATATCTTCCTACTTTTTTTTCAATACCATTAATCTGCTGCCGTGGTTTTAACCCCACGAAAGCTTGTACCCAAATAAATGTTAGTCTCTAGCAGTGGTTCTCAAACTTTTTGTAACTGGTGACTCCTTTCAAGTAGCAAGCCTATGAGTATGCCCACCGTTATAAATTAAAAACACATTTTTATATATTTAACACCATTATAAACACTGGAGGAAAAGCGGTGCTTAGAGTGAAGGCTGACAGCTTGCGACCCCCCATGTAATAACCTCGTGACCCCCAGAGGGGTCCCGACCCCCAGGTTGAGAAACCCTGCTCTAAGGTGCCACAAGTACTCCTTGTTGTTTTATGTAGGGGGTGTCACCCAGGAAGAAAACACATGTTTCAGATACAAAATCATAGCCAATAGTCATCATTTTAGATACAAAGATGATACATGAATTTAACCTGGATAATCATACTTCATAGATTTTAACTTTTTCCATTGACACATTACATGATACTCAATCCTGCCATGAGGGTCCTGAGAGGGGGCAGTCAGGGGACAAGGAGCAGGAGGAGTTGGATGGGTCGGGACTTCTGAGGGTAGCAGTCAGGGGGTGGGAAGTGGGAGGGGGCGGATAGGGCGGAGGCAGGAGCCAGGTTGTTTGGGGAGGCACAGCCTTCCCTATCCAGCCCTCCATACAGTTTCGGAACCCCAATGTGGCCCTCGAGCCAAAAAGGTTACCCACCCCTGAGATGACCTCTCGAGGTCCCTTCCAGTCCTACAGTTCTGTGATTCTTATCCTAGATTTAGGGTAATTGTGTAACAGTGATAACAGTGATATAAATGGTCACCTTTCTTATACACAGCATCACACGCTCCCTGGACACAAGGACATCCTATGAGACATCCAGGCTATCCAGTGAAACTGGCACATGTGGTCTCTTTAGTTATCAGTGAGCTTGGAAGAATTCAATTTTTTAATAATTTTGATGGATAACATCAATGTTTATTTTTTAGCATTTTTCTCTGTTTTTATTGATTTCACTTTTCACAGTTGCACAGAATTTTGGGTTTTCAGTATGTTTTTCAATTTTGTTGGAATTCTATTTTTATAGTTGTCGAAAAATATGGCAAAGAGACAATAATTACGTAGACATTGATAGTAGATGCTGAGATTCCAAAAAGGTTAAAGCTTTATAACCATTAAAAACCAACTGTCAACATCATATGCCAAAATGTACAAAATAAAGAACCTTAAAACAAACTCTCAAGCAGCATTTTTCTTACTTTGCTGATTTGTAAATTTCGATTCTTATCAATGGAAATATTTTTCATTGGTCTATGTGTGTACAGTGAAATCAATGTTTACCCACATCTCCGGATAAAAATCTCATCCTTTCAAGCCTAGTTATTAGCAATTGAAGAGGGGGATTAGAATGGAGACTCCCAGGCAACCTTAGCTCCAGCTCTTGCTAGTGCTAAAGTCTTAAAACCATGGCTGAGATTTTAAAGCCAAAAAAAGAGAGTTTGACATCCAATATTCATTGCTTTTAGTAGGATCTCCTGGCAGTTTGAAATCTATATACACGAACTGAGGATTGTTCCAGACGGGCTACTCAATGGAATGGCCCTTTTCTTTCCTTTCCTTTGTGCTGCTCCAAGCAGCACAGTGTCAATGCTGTACTGCAGGAGGTGCCCTGGCATAATTCACATGGAGTCTTTCCCTGGGAAAGAGAGTGACCCTTGTGCAGTTGACAACATGATTCACCTGATAGACGGGTCAGCTAGTATGAATTAGACTCCAGCCAAGCGAGGGGATTCACACTAGCTGGGGATGTGGCCTCATTGACTCAGCTGGAGCTATGGCTGATTTGACTTTTACACCTCGGTCCCCAGAGTCCCCAGAACAGAAATCAGGGAGGGGAAGTGACTGGAGCTATTCTCTGCTGCAAATCACTGGGGGAAACTACTCAGGGTGCGTGACAGAGAACTCTGGAACTGAAAGAGCACATTCTGAAACTGCCTCTGCAACTCCCGGAAACCAACCATCTACCTCCCACACTGCAAGGGCTTCACTACACAGGCTACTCCGAAACCTGTAACACCGGCTCAGTGAAATATGACACGCAACAGCCCTGTCTTCTTCCCCTCCCCGCACCAGTCCACTGCCTGCAGCCCCATCACCTCTTCAGACCTTTTTCATCCCCTCCTCAAGCCCTCGCCTCCTCCCCGTCCAGGATCTGGCCAATTTCTTAGAAGAGAACATGGGCTTAATCCACTTTACTTCTCATCTTCTTCCAAAAGCACCAGGAGGCACCACTGTGTTAAATGCTGCATAGACCCAAGCTGAGATCAGGGCCCCGTTGTGCCAGGCACTGCCCAGACACACAGTGAGAGACAGTCCCCTGCCCCAGCTGAGATCAGGGCCCCGTTGTGCCAGGCGCTGCACAGACACACAAGGAGAGACAGTCCCTGCCCCAGCTGAGATCAGGGCCCCGTTGTGCCAGGCGCTGCACAGACACACAGGGAGAGACAGGCCCTGCCCCAGGGAGTTTACAATCTAACTAGACAAGATTAGGACTGTTTCCCCTGTTTTACAGCTGGGTTATTGAGGCCTAAGGAGATGAAGGTTCAGATGTGGAGCTGGGTGGGAAAATGTCAAGACAATGTGAGTTCATAGGTAGATTTGAGAGCCCGTACAGTCGCTGACCTTTATCACAAAGTGATGCTCAACCATCACCATAGCAGAGCTGGGCCCCATCTATCTCTGTAGCCCCCCATGCCCCCATCCTTCCCCTCCCGCAGACAGCAGCAGGTCTGGTATCCCCAGCAGCAGGTACTCCCCAGCCTTCCCAGGACAGGGGCTCCTAGCTGAGGTCTCTGGGGCCGGTGGGCCCACACTGACGGCAGCTGCCTTTGCTTTGGAGGTGGAAGGGAGCCGGCCGAGATGGCAGAGGAGGGCTCTGAGCTGGAAAGGGGCCTCCATGCCATCGTGGGCAGCTTCTAACAGATACGCCGAGGGCTCCGAGGGACCCAAGGAGCTGGACCAGGCGGCTTTCCAGACGTTGCTCAGCAATGAGCTGAGCCATCAGCTCACGGTGAGACCCGGCTACTGGCTCCCCAAGGCAACTGGAGACATCAGCCACTGGCTCCTAGCAAAGGGAGTGGGGGGGGAGTCTCTCTGTGACCCTCAGCCCTGCCCTCCCAGCGCCCTGCTGCCCCTGCCCTGGGCTCCCCACCAGCTCTACTGGTGCCCCTCAATCCCGACCTACAGCCCCCTGCTGTCCCAGCCCGGGGATCCCCCCCACAACTCTGCGGGTGCCCCTCACTCCCAACCCAGAGACCCCGATGAGCCCAGCCCTGGCTCCCCCCCCCACAGCGCTCTGCTGGGGCCCCTCAGATCCCGGCCCACATCCCCCTGCTCTCCCAGGAGTTAGCGCTGCTCCGCACAGCTCTGCCAATGGCACTAAATCCTTGACCCCCTGACCCCCCTGCTATGCCAGACCAGCTCCCCACAGCCCTGCCAATGGGCCTCAAGCTTGACATGTATCTCACTTCTACACACACACCACCCACACCCCTGTGTGTGGGGAGCCCCTGCTAGTCTGACCCCCTGCAGCAGGGGGCAGGAGCGCGCACAACACACCACACATGGCAGTAAAGCCCGTTACTGATCCACCGTGCCCGATGGGTCCCCCAGCAGTGACTTGCTGTTTCCTTGTGAGCTTAGAACGCAGAGGACCGGAAGGCAGCGCTGGACATGTTTAAGACTGTGGATGCCAACAACGATCAGAAAATCTCCTTCGACGAGTACTGGGATCTCATCGCAGAGATTTGCCGAGTGATCCGGCGTAGCCATTATAACGAGTAGTGACCGGGGAGCTGTGTCTTGGTGGGGAAACCGAGGCACATGCCTCAACGGGAAATGCCCCCAAATCCTTTGCCTTGATGCACTCAAAGCAAACCTGCACCTCCCCCACACCCCCATTAAACCCAGCAACCTTAATCTGTCTGCTTGCTGGGACCCCTCACTCTACCCTTCCCCGTTCCGCACGTCTCATGCTTCTGCAGCTGCCCCTGTCCCCCTTTGCCTGGATCCCACCCTGATCACCCCTCGGTCTTTGCTCACATGCTCCCCACCTTGTCACAACCCAATGGCCCCCTCCCTCAGTCCCTTGGGGAGGCAGATCAGCACTGTATGTTGCTAACGTTGTTGCAAGCATCGCAAGGCATTTTGGGAAGGGTTAAAGGTGTGAGAGTGGAGTGGACGATTCCTTTGCAGGTTGCGAGAGGCCAAAGGGGGAGGAAGGAAGAGTGCAGAGAACGGGTTACCCTCGACACTTTCAGCTCCGAAGATGCTGGCCTCAGTCCAAGGTCAAGGCACTCGACAAGCTGAGCAGGGCCGCAGAGATTGCAAAAACGAGCGAGACGGCAAGGTCAGCGACGGGGAAAACAGCCTCACATCCGTGGAGCTGGTGTGTTTTGGGAAAGCTGAGGAGGCTACAGAAAGCCGGTTTGGACTGGTACAAAGAGCACCAGGTACAGAGGACCCCTGAACGAAACACCCCCAGAAGAACCCAGGACTTAAAAACGCTCCCGAGAGCCAAAGCAAGTCGGAGAAAAACAGCAGACCCCTGGACAACACGTAAATGGGACAAGAACTCCTGTCCACCCCTCCCCCTCTTCTTCTTACATTACACCCCGGCTTGGCCAGCCTCAGGTAGTGGCGGGTGTGAGTATGAAAAGGGGGTTAGGGCTTGGGGCACTAACAGCTTTCTTCCTTCCTCTGAGTGACATGGGAACCCCCAGCGCTCTCTGCTGCTGTTTTATTAATAAAGCTTTAAAACTTAGACACTTGGTGTGCTTCGTCATCTCCTCCCCTAACGAGCCTGCAGCCTCAGCCTGATCACCTGACGCCTCAGGCAGCTTAGTAACAAAAATCTGTCACACTCTCCCCCCACTGCTGGGAGTCACCCCGTACACCCCGAATCTGCCCTGGCCTCTGCTCTCCATGTCACCTACCTCCCCACTGGCTCTGGCATGGGAGCCCCACACGACCCCAGCTCTCCGTCACTGGGATCTCTCCCCCACCCCCTACAAGCCTGCTCTCCCGTCACACTGACAGTTTTAAAAATCAAAATGGGGATGTTTTTCTAGAGGATCGGCTCTTGTTTCAAGCAGGGATTAATTCAGGGCAGTCCTATGGCCTGTGTTATACTGGTCATTTTAGCTTAGCACAGTGATTCCCTTCTGGTCTTGGAATCCACAAGTCTATGACATAAGAACATAAGAATATAAGAACGGACATACTGGGTCAGACCAAAGGTCCTTCCAGCACAGTATCTGTCTACCGACAACGGCCAGGTGCCCCAGAGGGAGTGAACCTAACAGGTAATGATCAAGTGATCTCTCCTCCTGCCATCCATCTCCACCCTCTGACAAACAGAGGCTATGGACACCATTCCTTACCCATCCTGGCTAATAGCCATTAATTAACAACCTCCATGAATTTATCCACTTCCCTTTTAAACGCTGTTATAGTTCTAGCCTTCACAAGCTCCTCAGGCAAGGAGTTCCACAATTTGACTGTGCGCTGCGTGAAGAAGAATTTCTTTTTATTTGTTTTAAACCTGCTGCTCATTAATTTCATTTGGTGGCCCCTAGTTCTTACATTATGGGAACAAGTACATAATTTTTCCTTATTCACTTTCTCCACATCACTCATGATTTTATAGACCTCTATCATATCCCTCAGGCCCTGGTCTACACTATGGGGTTAGGTCGGTTTTAGCCACGTTAGGTCAATTTTAAAATGACTGCGTCTACACAACCAACCCCGTTCCTTCGACCTAAAGGGCTCTTAAAATGACTTCTGTTCTCCTCCCCGATGAGGGGAGTAGCACTAAAATCAACCTTGCTGGGTTGAATTTGGGGTAGTGTGGATGCAAATTGATGTATTTGGTCTCCAGGAGCTATCCTAGAGTGCTCCAGTGTGACCCCTCTGGACAGCACTTTCAACTCCGATGCACTAGCCAGGTAGACAGGAAAAGCCCCAGGAACTTCTGGATTTCATTTCCTGTTTGGTCAGTGTGGCGAGCTCAGCAGCACAGGTGACCATGCAGTCCCCCAAGAATCGCAAACAAGCTCCAGCATGGACCGAAAGGGAGATACTGGATCTGATTGCTGTATGGGGAGAAGAATCTATGCAGGCCGAACTCCGATCAAAAAGAAGAAATGCAAATATATTTTCCAAAATCTTACAGGGCATGATGGAGAGAGGCTACCACAGGGACACACAGCAGTGCCCGCATGAAAGTTAAGGAAGCTCAGGCAAGCCTACCAAAAAAACAAAGGAGGCAAATGGTCTCTCTGGGTCAGAGCCCCATACAAGCCGTTTCTATGATCAGCTGCATAGCATTCTGGGGGGACCCTACCACTACCCCACCACTGTCCGTGGACATCTGCAAGGGGGAAGTCTCACGCAAGAGGGAGGAGGATTTTGTGGATGAGGAGGAGGAGGAGGATGCACAGCAGGTGAATCTATTCTCCCCAGCAGCCAGGACCTTTTCATCACCCTGGAGCCAATACTCTCTGAAGGTGGGATCCCCAACCCTGAAGCTGGAGAAGGTACCTCTGCACATTTGTAACTACAGTACAGGGTTTAAAAGCAATAGTGTTTAATGTTTGATTTGCCCTGAAGACTTGGGATGCATTCGCAGCCAGTACAGCTACTGGAAAAGTCTGTTAATGTGTCTGGGGATGGAGCGGGAATCCTCCAGGGACATCTCCATCGAAGCTCTCCTGGAGGTACTCTCCCTGAAAGCCTTTGCAGAAGGGTTTTCCGGGGAGGGCTGCCTTGTTCCACATCCTCCACGGTAGGACACTTTACCAACGTCCAACACAACCCACCGCCAGTAGCAAGTAGTCCTGGAATCATTGCAGCACAAAAGCATGGCAGCGAAATGGGTCCTGGGTTTTGGTCACCATTCAAAACAACATTTCCGGATCCTTTAATCTCTCCTGTGTTTAGCCATCAGGAGAAGTTGATATCATTTATGGTCCACTATATGATGGGGGTGTTTTCCATTCACCACAGAGTTCTTGTGTTAGTGAGGGCGGGTTGTCATTATTAGTATATGCAGAACTAGCCAGGAAAAGAGAGACACATTTCTAACCAAGCAGGAGGTTCACGATGGACAAGCCAAGACTCTATATAACCACAATCCATGAACCCAGGGCAAATCAGTCTGACCAGAGGGCCATAGATCTGGATGCGAAACAAGCTCCAACCAATGAGGGGTACATACTTATGCCAGGCAATGCAACTGAGAGGCTCCCTAACCCAGGAGGAAAGGTCCTCGCAACAGAGCACTGTGAAAACACTAGCTTTAACATCCTGAGCAGATGTGAGTTGAATAAATACTCATGGTGGAGCTCCCAGCACTGTATTACTGGGGTTATCGTGATAATCATTTGGCATGTCCACTGTGGACTGCAACTAATGAACATACAGCCAGGTGTAGGAAACATACCAAAGGTGAAATGGTTTGTTAAAGGAACGAGCAATTTTCTCGCATTGACAGCATGCAAAGCATCAGCCCCTCTCCCTCACCTCCCCCTGTTGCCTTCCTGGAAAATGCGCCGCTCCTGCATGGTCTCTGGAGAACAGGTGGGGAACGACGCTGAAGGAGCAAGGTAATTTCTCATAACCTGGGATGAAGGGGGACTTTAGGGAGCCTGGGCCTGGCTGCAGACCAGGGTTCCATCCATGGAGCGTCAGGTGCCAACAGTCAGGGCTCTCAGAGCGCTGACCCCCCAGCTCCATCTCTGGCCTCACAGCCCTGGCCATTCCAGCCACGGTGTCTTCAGGCTCCAACCCCTGGCAGCGCAGAAGCCGCAGGCTCCAATCCCTGGCTCTCGCACTATGGCGTCAACCCCCAATCCCGGTGGGCAAGCCACTGTTCCCCAGGTTGCTTGATCCCCGGCAAGGCACACGTCCGAAACCCCAGCCATGGTCCCGCTGTCCCTGGGTGCTGTCCCTGGGCTCCAGCAGCTCCCCAGCCCCGGCTGCCTGCCCTGGTGGCAGATCCCTGGCCTCAGAGCTTCCTGCGGGTGCTGGCTCTGGATCCTGACCCCTAGCCCCTGGCTGCACAATCAACAGGTGGTGGACCCCAAGCACCATCCCAGGTAGTGGCTCGCTGAGCCCCCAGGCGCGCAACAGCCCGGCCACGCAACATTGAGAAAAAAGAAAAAATAACAAGACGCCGAATCCCCCAAGCCCTGGCCATTGAACCCTGGACACTGCTCCTGGAGGTCGACCCCTGAGCTCCTGTGGGTGCTGGCCAGACTGGTGCCAATCCCTGGCTTCTGGTCACATGGCATCAGGTGCCAACCCTGGGATCCAGCGGATGCTGGCCCTGGACACCGATACCTACCCCTTCCGCAGTCACGTGGCCAGCAAATGTGGACCCCTGGAGTGCCAACCCCCGGCTAACATGGCAGTGGATGCCAATCCCCCAGCCCTGACCACACAGCAGCAGGTCCTGACTCCCCAGCCACCTATCCTCACCACCCACCCCCACCGACCATAGCGGTAGCCAGGGCCCCTCGTCCATTGGCACCTGGCCTCCTGCTGTCTCACCCCAGCCCTGCATCCCTCTTGGCCCTGCCCCCCCGCAGTGCCTCAATCCCCACCCCATCCAGGTCTTAAATTTGCCAGACTTGCTGTGAAAAGTGATTATTAACACACACACAACTGGTGATTAGCAACTGTAACAAGAGCCGTAACACCAGGTGTCCTCTCTTCAGTCCCCCAGTGCTGGCCAGAGTGGAACAGTGAGCAGCTGGAGGAACGAGCAAGGTGCCTTCTTTCTGCCCGCGCGAACCACCCACCTGGGGAGGTGTACATTACGTGGAAAGCACCTCTGAACTCTGAGTCTTCACTGACCAAAGGACAACACCGGTGAGTGGAGTGCGGTGGAGGGAAAAGAGTGAGGGGCATGTTAAACAAAACATTTGTTTGTTTGACTATATTTTAGTGACTTGGCTCCAGAATGCTAGATTTGTGACTGGGAATGAAAAACTTAGATAAATATGTTTTCCTAGTAGGGCAAGATTTTTAAACATGCTTATTTGCCTAGGTTGTTATCTCACATTGTTGCTACCTTGAGAGGTACATTATGTAGGAGTATTTCTGTACTAACAATTTTAATTATTAATAATTAAATTTTGACCATAAGAATGGTCATACTGGGTCAGAACCAATGGTCCCGTATAGCCCAGTATCCCTGGTCTATCTGACAGTGGTCAAGGCCAGGTGCTTCAGAGGGAATGAACAGAACAGGGATTCATCAAATGATCCATCCACGGTTGCCACATTCCCAGCTTCTGGCAAACAGGCTAGGGACCACTCAGAGCATGGTGTTGCATCCCTCCCCATCCTGGCTAATAAGCCACTGATGGACCTATTCTCCAGGAATGTATCTAGTTCTTCTTTTTAATCCTGTTATAGTTTTGGGTCTTCACAGCATCCCCTGGCAAAGAGTTTTCCGCTGGGTTTGACTTTAAATTGTGTGCAAGAAATACTTCCTATTTGTTTGTTTAAAACCTGCTGCCTATTAATTTCAATTGGTGACTGCGAGTTTCTTGTGTTTATGTGAAGAGATTAAATAAAATTTTCCTTATTCGACGTTTCTTCGCAACCAGTTCAGAGTTTATAGACCTCTATCCGTATACTCCCCTTAGTCGTCTCTAAGCTGAAAATTCCCAGTCATTTTAATTTCTCCTCCTGTTTCATGACCCCTTATCATTTTAGTTGCCCATCTATTGTACCATTCCATTTTCCAATATATCTTTTTTGGGATGGGGTGACAGGATCTGCAACACAGTATTCAAGATGTGGGCGCACCATGGATTAATATAGAGGTAACATGATATTTTCTGGCCTATTATCTATCCCGTTCTTAATGATTCCCAGCCATTCTGTTTGCTTTTTGTGGCTGCTGCTGCACACTGAGTGGATGTTTTCAAGAGAACTATCCACAATGACTCCAAGATCTCTTTCTTGAGTGTTAACAGCTAATTCAACCTCCTTCATTTTGTATGTATAGTTTAGATTGTTTGTCCAATGTGCATTACTTATGCAATTTATACCAACGTTGAATTTCATCTGCCATTTTGTTGCCCAGTCACCCAGTTTTGT